>NC_051394.1:44176794-44252699 GCF_015228065.2 Penaeus monodon
AGTCGAGTCATGTGCTACTTGTGTGTCTTGATTCGGTTTCTGAAGTGAATTGGGGCTTAGCATTGGCGTGAATTGGAGCTTTAAAAAATACGGAGTGAACTGGAGCTTGTAAAGGAAGTGAATTGAAGTTTAACAGTGTAAAAATGATAAAATGTCTTTGGCGTATCTTCTGACCGGCCTGAAAGAACGGAGATTCGGGTTAGGTGTATTCTATGATCGCACGATTTTTTTCCCCCAGGTAGATCTAACACGTAACCACGCCTACCCTTCTCCCGAAAATGGAATCCTCGCAAAACACACTCCCTACATCGCCCTACGAGACTACACCCGCCCCCTACAGCCAAGACCCAGGTTCTCACCTTCCCAGCGACAACGGAAATGCCTCAGGTCGTCTTTTCAACGGAGGGACCATCGAAACTCTGGGATACATCATGACCATGGCCTTCCTCGCAAGGGTCATCGCAGACGTCGTTAGGCGAGTGCGCGCAGGGCGTTCGCTCCGCCGTCGGGAGGCTGGTGGCGATCTCCTAGACCTGACCCGGAGAGTGTGGGCGTCCCTGTGGGCGTGGGAGAACAGGATAAGGCATCATAAAAGTGTCAAGCAAGTCCCTGGGAGATAGCGGGCTCATTTGTAGCACTGAATATTGTGTATGTTCAAATATTTGTTATAATTTCGTACGACTTGACTTCTTATTGTTGATATAAAAAGTGTGTCAGTCATATACGATTTTTATTTCAACCTTTTAATTGTTCCTAACAATACCTAAAAGATTACATTTCAGCACTATAACTGTTTATAATAGCTATAGCTATACTTACTGTGATAACATTGTTGTAAAACGGGCTTGAAAATAAATATATAGTGCTTTAATATCACACACACACACAAAATACAATTACAATTAAAACCGGTATTAATGAAAAACGACAATTTAGTAATGTCACAACAATAAAAAAACGTAGACAAAACCCTCAGACCTTTGTCTGCATTAGAGAAAGGGATTTTTTCTTCCTATCCACGTCAAGACGAAATAAAACAATCATTTCCAATTGTCATTATCCAGCGAGGAAGGAACTCGCTGCGATTCAAGTGTGATTCCGTGCTCACCTGCCGCGCCTTAGAGGCCACTTATCACGTTCATCCTCCTACAGCTGCTGCTTGCGATTCTAACTGACTTTGCGGATTACGTTTCGCGATGATTTGGCTCCTCCCACGAGAGTCACGTAACGGCACTTATTCGCAGCGTCTTCCTCCTCCTCTTCGCCCTCCCTGCAGTAGCCTCCTCGCCTTTGCCAAGTTGTGACTCAGCACGAGCAGCCGAGGGCGTTTGCTGTGCGGGAGGAACGAGTGACCAAGGGCAGCTTGACGTTCGTGGGTTTGCAGAAGTCGCGGGGAAGGTTTAGCAGTGTGGTCGCGTCGGGGTTCAAGATCACATCGAAGTCCGAGTCTCGTTTGTCGTTCGTCAGTTGTTTGTCACTGCTGATATGTGATAGTCTTTTTTTTATTTTTAGTATTAGACAAGCGGCAAGGAGCGGTAAATTGCGCTTAACGGGGCTGTGCTTTTCAGTTGCTGGTCTTTCTCCCAGCTCAGCACAGCCTGGCGGACGAACTAAACAAAGCATTTGCAAGTAATGTGTTTGTGATTATCATACTTCCTCATGACATTTGGAAAAAGCCTTCATTTTTTGCAAGTGATACGTAAATAAAGTAAACAAAAGACAGAGGGGAAATAGAGACATACACAGATAAATAAGAGGATAAAGCCGCCGACCATGGATGCCATTCTGGATGTGGTCTCCCAGCTGACCGCCTCGAGCTCTACCCAGAGGGCAGTCTCCGACATCACCCGATTCGACCACGCCCCCAACCAGCATGTGAACCGCGCGGGCGGCCACGCGAGTGGCTACGGAGGAGGAGGTTACGGCCAGAACCTCACCCTCGAGATCCTCGGCCTCCTCCTCACCCTCGCCTTCATCGCCAGGGTCATCATCGACATCATCAACAGAGTCCGGAACGGCAGGTCGTTGCAGCACGCGACGCTCCCCGACTTCGACGACCTGTCACATAGGGTCCTGACGGCGCTGGCGGTGGTGGAAGGACTCGTCAAGGACTCGTCGCAGGCCGCCGGGACTCTTTAGGGCGATGGAGGGCTCTCTGTTTTCATTCTGGAAGTGACTCTCGCATTCAATTTGTTTCAGTTTATGTTCGAATTAAACGCACATCGTATATATTAGGAAACTGTGGAGCAGTATAAGGGGCAGATTTGCTGGACGCACCAACTCTTCTTGGTGTATATTTACCAATGTGTAATTTTTGTGTACGCATATTGCCTATGCATAAAACATATGTGATACTATAGTATAGGTCTAGTTGTAATGATATTATGAAATAAAAACACATTTATGCGTATTCCTTTATTTTCAAAGTCGAGAAATAAAACGAAGCTGATTGAAAAAAACAACAACTGATTACATATATTTTCATAAAAAAATTAAATTATTTTACTCGGAGAAAATGAAGATAATTAAAGAGATGTCCTAAAAAAATTCTGAGGATATTCCCTGTGGTGTTTAACAACTGATCACCCTAACAAAAGAATATGACACATCTAGTCTAGTGTTGTTTTAAGGATACCCTTTCCGTACAGATTTCTAAGAGCAATTTGAACAGTTTTAGATCGACCATGGAAAATTTAATCGCTGAAAATACGTTATATGTAGATTTAGAGGTTGGGTGCATTACTGACACGAAAACTTTAATTTTTAAAAATCTATAAAGGCCTGATCCTTAATACTTAAAATTCCCTAAAATAGAGTAGATTGTCTCTGTGTTGGTTATGAAACCCACGCTTTCCAACCATATTACAATAAAGTTTACGAGTAAGCAAGAATATAACACGAACGGCCTTTGTATGAATACATGAAATTACAGGATTCTTGAATTCTAAAACAATTCTGTTAATTTCCTACTCTTTAGTACGGGAAATGCTCATTTGTTTGCTCAGCTAAAAGAACGTTAGTTAATCATTCGTTCCTCGTAGATATCACTTAACACTGATACTCTAAATCAGGGCTATTCAACTGGCGGCCCGCGGTCCGGAGAAAAGTTTAATTAAAATAAAATGAAGGCTCTGGCGATGGCTTCTTGAAAGTGTATTTCCTCTCGGGTAAGTTGGGGTACATATGGGAACATATGGAGTACTCAGATTGGTGGTTTTACCTTCATGTTTGCATGTAAAATATTTATCCGGAACTCTGCATATATTGGAACTTATCTAACTGGACCCTTGCTCATAATAGTTGAGGAGCCCTACTCTAAAGCGTGATTGCGGCCATTTACCAACTCCGCGCTCGCTGGCTCACATACACAATAGGATACAGTCAGAGGCACCGAAAGATATTAAATGTGCCAGTGTAGGACTAGCTTGGAACCCCTGCTATTGGTAAAGGAAGAGGTGAGGGGCGTATGCTCTGCGCGTGTAACTTGATTTTTGTTTTGCTTCAACAGCTTAGAAATACTATGAGCTATTGATCAGAAATAATTCCACGCACTAGAGCGATGGCATGTGAATGATACATCTATGTTTGATTTTTTTTTGAGCCACAGACACAGTAATGAGTAAGTACTAAATTGATTTTAACTCGAGATACATTATGCGGCGATGTTTACTGGTATCTATATCATCCAAAGCAACGACAAGACACACTGTACATGTGTGATCGATCACCTTACAAAATCACGACCCCCTAGCAGGGCTGCTCAACAGTAATGATGGTTATCATGATGATAATGATTGTAGTAATGAGAGTGACAGTGACAATGGCAAATACCATAACCATGACCTTGATTATGAAGATAATAATATATAACAACGATAAACAATAATGATAATAAATATAACACACATACATACACAATAATGGACCCCCAGATTAATGGGGCCCGGGGCAATGCACCAGCAGACTCCCCCCCCCTTCCCTACCCTCTCTGTGGACCTGGATTCACTGTAGATCATACTCTTGGATGATTTACGAGATAGCTCGCTTTGGTGTATCTGAGTCAAACGAATGCTTTTTCACGAATATCTAAACATAATGCCAGACTATTATTTTACGCAGAATGAAATATGATTCGAGTAATTTTCGACATCCAAGATGTAAACAAATTTATTTTCTTTAAACATTGAGATACATAAAAAATGTCGAAACATATGTTGCAAGTGACTAACTTCATAAATATGATTACACACAAATATAATAAAATACAGATACAACAGATGTTTGCGGAGTTTCCAAGTTCAGCATCCTCAAAATTGTAGTTTAAAAGCACACGCTTCCGCTACGTGTTATGAATGCAGTTGTTTGTATAATGCAGTGGTTTCCCAACGTTTTCCATGCTGTGGCCGCCGCCCAATATATAATAATATCCATGGCCTCGTTCAGTGACTGTCATCTTTTTAGACTCAATTGTTGCTAGTTATGAATATTGTAATGGTGTGAATAGCTGTAGGACAAGAAACCTTTATGGAAATCTTGCAATTTATAGATATGTTGGGGATAATTATATATATAGGTACTGTAGATGAGATAAAATTCAGTCAAAATATTTATATTGCTCCATGGCCCCCAGGTTGGGAACCCCTGGGTCTTATAGAATGGGAAATTAAATAATTTGATATTGCATATTTATTGCATTTTGTCATCCTGGTTATGGTGATAGTCCGATCGTCATTTTGCTTGTGCATTCTTATTAACTTACTATTTTAGGTATTTAATGAACACGTTTTGGTATTTCTGGTATCGGTATCAGTTCTCTCTCTCTCTCTCTCTCTCGCTCTCTCTCTCTCTCTCCCTCTGTTTCTCTCTCTCTCTCGCTTTCTCTCTCTCTCTCTCTCTGTTTCTTTGTTTCCATAGCCATTCTTGTATCTCCCTCGCCTGTATGAACGTTTCATATCTACAACGACCTATACTGAGATTAATAATGAGGTATCTGTCCTTTATGCCAACCTGAATTATCTATTCTGAGGTTAGTTCGAATTCTTAGAAAATTATTTTCCGAAAAAAAAGAAAAAAGAAAAAGAAAAGGAAAAAGAAGAAAAAAAATAAAAGGAATAAAGATAAAAATACACAAAATAAGGTAATTGTTTAAAGACTAAATCTGGCATAGAATTTTTATTTTAATTTCTCCCACACTTCCTTATACAACGACGTGAGAATCGTGTTTAAATCGTGTATTGTCTTTCCAGAAAAGAGAAAATGTCGTAGTTATTATGAATAGAGAACCAGTGCACCCTCTTGACAAGTGATTGAAAAGAAAACACCTTAATGTATGGTAACATATTTTAATGACGAAGAAGAAAAATAAGAAACACACACACAGATATATATATATATATATATATATATATATATATATATATATATATATATATATATATATATATATATATATATATATATATATATATATATATGAATCAGAGATGTGATTGGTTAATCTGTTTTTTCTCTTCTTTCGAGGCGAAAGTTGGTGATTGGTGATTGGCAGCATGTCCGATTGGCATTGTTTTATTCGAAAATAGATATCATCATCCAAGTGTCAAATACATCTTCGCCTCAAAAAGAAGCAGAGAAAAATCTGTCTGTTTAATAGATGAATATTCTCGGATCTCTTGGTGTAAGAAACTCGTAAAGATTTATTTCAGTCTCATTCATTACATTAGACAATCTGATATTCAAAAGATTGATCAAATGAAATACATGCAACGCTGTACATCAATAATGAATAGTAAAAAGATGGGTGTCCTGTTGATATGAATTAAATATTTATTTCTGATATTTAGTAGGAATGAATAAAGAAACCATTCAGTATAATATTTTAATACCACATATAACACACGAGACGTTGGTTCTCTTAAATGCTATTCAGAAATGTAACATAAACTAAAACGTTTAAATAACTTCAGAGTAAGAAACAAGTGAAAAATCATTAAAACAGTGTGTGGATATCAGCACTTGTCCCAAATTCAAGACTATAACTAACAGCATCGCCGTAAATGTTTTTTCTTTTTTTCTCTCACTCTTTTTTACTGTGTCTCTTCCATTATTCCACTCTTCTTTCTCTTTCTGTCTGTCTCTCCCACTATTCCACTTCCCTTCCTTATCCACCCGAAGAATCCACCTGAAGGGTCTCACTGTAGAGCCTCACGCCACCTTCCAAGAGCGACAACGCATAGTAAGACAGGTCATTGACACCCCCCTGGCCGAACGACCTACCGCCTCCAGCTCGCTGGATGACATCGGCGAGGACCCGGATGATGTAGGTAGCCAGGGCGAATATGGCTAGGGCTTCTATCCCCAGAGAGTCCTTGAAACCGCCGTAGCCCGCACGCCCCTCTGCGCGGCGAGTGATTCCGTCTTGGGCCTCAGGAACTCCTTTGAAATCGCCGAAGGATCCTGGCGATTGAGGTGCCACTGATTTAGACATCTTGGAACACTCGTCTTGCTATGTTTCTTCTTTCGTTTCCTGCGTTCGTTGGAATATGAACAGGCAATTTCCAGGATTTACTACGAAATGACCGGTTAGTGCCTGAGTATCACTCGCTTTCTGTCTCTCAAAACCCGTACCGAAGACCCGCTACTGGGTTTGCTTCCTCATCCGGCCACGACGAGCTGGAGAATGAACGCTTGCGCAGGGTGACGCGCCTTTTTTTTCACATGATGAATACTTCAGTTTACATGCCAGTCACAGCTATTTCTGTTGCCGCGGTATTCTCATAAGTTACTCGGGATGTAGAGCTGAATCAGAATCCGAAAATACTCTTAAAAACCTAATGGATTGCATTTATTCATGAGAAATTCCGTTACGACGATTCACGCACAGTTACGAACTTACGGTATGGAGGTCATGGTTGCCGATTGTGCTAACTCACGACGAAAGATTGAGCCGTTAGTTCAGGATGAACTTGTCAACTTCAAAACCTTCTTATCTAACATTATTATTACTATTATCGGTCACGTGGATAGTGATTATGAATGGTGATCTTTCATCATAATTGAGACGATTGATTTATTGCCATTATTACATTGCTGTTGTGATAAATGATTATCATTAATAAAATGTTTTTACTATTATATGCACAATTTAACAAAATTTTCCGATCTTTTCTGGAGGAATGGGATTAGAAGTTCTTTGACGCGAGAAATGTACCTGACATCTCGGCATAAGTCATTAATCCAGCTGTGGACATCCCAGAAAGACCACCACCAGGGAGACTGATACACCTGATATTCCACTGTAACAGGAAATTCCCAAGAGAACCTGTTGCCTTCCTAAGTGTACATCGTCTTCAGACAGAGAGCAAAGGTGCCTCTTAATCTCTAGTTGGGTTTCCTAGGTTGAGCTGGCAGTGATCGGCTCTGAACTTGCTCTTGTCTGTGCCAAAGATGTTCCAGGGCGTTTCCAGTTAATACAGGGATGTATCCTCAAAACAGTGTTGACCTTATCTTGGGCCTTGGCTCTCGGCTCAACCAATTTTGTATGGTCTTTTCTTCTTCTCCTTTCTTTTTCATTCTCTTCTCCTGTCCACTTCCTAAAATGTAAGAGCCGCGCTTAAAGATGAAAAGATGGCTTTGTGTCAGCCCTGAACGGCCTCAGAAAAAAACATGGGCACGGCATTCCCTTAGTTACTTAGTTACCCCTCATGGAGACACATTTTTCTAGCTCTCCATGATTTTTTTCTACCCTTATTTGGGCATTGGCGCTTGCCCACTTATCAACTAGCCTCCTTGAAATTAACTCCACTAGTTTCCCGACCCATGACTCCCCGGACACAGCTGTTACCCTTCCTCGATGTTTGATGTCATCTTCTCAACTTCGTCCACCCAGGCCATTACTCGACCTTCAGAATACATACCTTCCTTTCTACCAACATCCTCCACTTCATCTCCTCCTACACAGTCTTCTTCCTTTTCTGCCCCCTCCTCCTTTATTACTACTCTTCATCCTTATAGCAATCATCCCCGTAGTAGGACCTCACGCCACACCACTTTCTCTTCCTCCCGTCTTGGTCCTTCTACTGCTTCCACCTCTACAAGCCTCAAGAGTGCTCTTTTTAGCCCAGCCAAGTGGGATTGATTTTTTTTTTATCCACCCTAAAGCCCATTACTCTTTTCCAGTGGTTCCCTTCGGGTCGTTATCCTCTTTTCATACATGATCTTTGTCCATGAGCCACTGCCAAGCATACCCCTGGACTAGTGACTGTCTACACGTATTAGGTCCACATAAAACTACTCTAGCAAATCCTGTCATTTTATTACTTCCATTTCTTATTTTTTCTTTCGGTAAACATTAATAAAGAAAATTGTAGTTTGCCTTTGCTGAATGTCATATAATTATTGAAACGGTACTAAAGAAGTAACATAATGTACATCAAAATGCTCATACTTAGAGTGATTAAAAATGACATTTTTGCGGAAAGCTATTTCAATAATTTACAAAACAAGGAAATTATACATAGCCAAGCACTGTCAATCTACAGTCCGCTGTCCTCGTATGCACCCAGCCTGGTCATGACTGTTCAAATTGCTCTGCACAATGACACAATGACGTGTCCCAGTTGCTGTGATTCCCTTTGTGTATTTTATAGGGGCTGCCTTGCCTACAAGTTCGAGTCCAAGGAAGCAGTCCTTAGACTAAAATTGGCCTCACTTTACGGAAGGCCCGACAGAAAGCACGATGACGAATATTTTCTTTGGATCCCTACTCCAATGCTGTCCTTCGCTCCTCTGCTCTCCTTTCCTCGTAAGACGTCTCTGCATATTCCCAGTATCACCTTACCATTCCACCTCTACCCCCTTCTCTCTCTCAGTCAAATCCTTTTGCCATTCTAATTCCAGATACTCTAATTTCTACCACTTCCACGGTGCCTACTCCTCCTCCTCCCCCATTACCTGTCGCACCAGGTAATCTAAACGTTCCACCCCACATTTTCCTACCACATTCTTACCCTTTTCCCTGCTCCTCGAACGTCTGTCTCTTCTCCTCCTCATAAGAAAACCTTAATTTCTCAGATACACCCATCCAACTCCCCTCCAGAAACTAGGATGCAAAACATCCTAAACATGACCTAAGAGAACACTCCTCAACGTCACCCAACCTCGTCTCTCCACTCAAATTCCTTCTACATTCAAAAGAACTGTCGACATCTATCATCATGTTTCCCCTACCCCTCTTCCGCACACTCTCTTGCAACGCACCGCACCCCATCCTCCCCTTCTATATGTACCTCCACTTCTTTACCCGTTATCCCCTCCGCTCCCTCCTGTCACGTGTTCTTCCCTGGATCCTTTCCTTCCCAATACTCCATCTTCTCCTGGGTCCTTATCGCATTCCCCGGACTTCCCCCCCCCCTTCTCCTATACCTATTTCCACCCTTATCACTCGCTGATGGCCTCATAATGGTTCTTCCTTCACCCTCACACATATTTTTGTTGTCCCCACTTTATTACAGCCCGTGCCTCAGGAGTTCATGGAGTAGGACAATTAGATCAAATGGAGGATGTGTGTGTTAGGAGGGAGAAAAAGTTGTCGAAGGAAAAGGTAGGGGATTCTGAGAGGTTGTCCAACAGTTGAAGCAAGGTTAATGCATTTCGTCTGGGTCCTTTTCTCCTACACGACAAAGTGGACGTGTCGGCGGTCAAGGTCTACAAATGCATGTATACCTTGTCAGCGGCTTCCCTCTGGATTCCGTAAAGCGCGGAATGCACAAGAGATAGGGCAAACTGTTCGCAGTGCTAGTGACGCAATAAGACTAGAGTGGGAAAGTGGTTACTACCAGTTAAATAAAGAAAATATATCCCCATTTGTCAGCATTCCACAGACCTAGTCATAAAATAGACTGAACACTAATTACTGAAAACTTTATACAATATTTCTATTGAAATATTTGCAGTGCAGAATTGTTAATTATTTTCAGTCTATGGAAGGTTTCCTCGCTTAGCTGCACAATTGTTATGTTCAAGAAAATTATAGGATGGATGTATGTTCTTTGCCAAATATGTAATCACAATGTCTTATTTACTGAAATAGATGTTGAAATATCAACATCTAAAGTCATCAGCGGCGTATTCAAAATAGTGATGGCGTGAGGCTTGGGGGTAAAGCTCCCAGGTAAGAAAGTACTATATGACATCAAAAGTCATATGGCGCAATGGTAAATTACAGTAGCGAAAAGGGTTAGAGGAATGAGTTAGGGTAAAGTTATAGATTGAATGATACTCGAAGGTAGTATGGTAGTGAAAAGGGTAGAGAAGGGGAACTGATAGGGTATAGTACAAGGTAAAGGTTGTTAGCAGGGGAAGGAGTTAAGGGAGTAGGGAGCATTATGATAATAGTATTTTGGCGAAAACGGTAAAATTGAGTTAACGATCAGGATCAGTGGACAGAACAAGGGGATGAAGAAAAGGAAAAGGAAAGGAGAAAAGACCAAGCAGAATTAGTCGAGGCGAGGGTCGAGGACCAACAGCAAGAGAATGGGTGTATTGTCACAATATTTCATGAGACTATCCCCCACAATTTATAGTAGTGTATTAACAGTTTACTCATAAAAGATCTATCATTTGGGTGACAGTGTCTATTTGAACATTTTATTAGATGAAATTGTGTAGGTTTTAGGCACTAAAACCTGAATAACATTTTCGAATCTAGGACTCATTTAATGGAGTGAATAATAATCAGTTCCAAACTGGTCTCTTGCTGTTTATACCTCACAAAGTAACAAATATACAATTGTTTTTCCTCAAGTCGTGTCTATCACCTTATCCTTTACAATGTACAGATATTTTAAACTGACAAGCCGGATTGGAGACCCCATAAAGGATTCGAACTTAGGTACTTCTACCATGCCTTCAACTTAGGTCTCCCTCTCGAATCTGGCTTGTGTGTGCCCACGGTGCTTTATAATTTGGGGTAGAAACAAAAAATCAGGGTCAAGGAATAATATAAAAACAGCATTCATCAGATGATACAATTTATTGATACTGAGTGGAGGTTTATGTACAGGAGGCCTCTACCCACTGAGAAGGCTCAAATTCTGAAAAACCACTAAATCACTGTCTCTCAAAACATCAATATCTCCTCCTAACCTAGCAGCTGTCTTTTGCAGGCTCGTGTCGTAATCCAATTTCCTCGAAGACAGTTACTTGAAGTTAATGTTCGTCTTATTTGAATCATGACTTGTGTCACGTGGTTTCAGAATCCAGTCAAATGTATATGACCTAACCAACCTTGGATCATTTCCGCCATTCACTGTCTACACTGTGAAGGACTGGCTGCCAATCAACTTATAAAGGTAACAAAAACAGACTGCTCAGGAACAACCATCTTCCATACGGCCTTAATGTAAGACTGACCTTTATAGTGTAATCATTTCTAAATTCTCTAGAGGAAAAAATCGTACAATTCATAGAGGAAATAATGTGGTGTAACAATACTTTCAATGGCAGTATGACACAAGTTTCGTTAGTACAAGTGAATGCTAACTTACCCTGGTGTTCATGTATAAAAACAAAGAAAAACAAAAATGAAAATGTATGTCGGTGTGCCATCTATGAAGTTGGCGCATCGAAGTATCCAGAACTTGAATATTGACTGGGGCCCCAAACTGCTAGAGGGAGGTGCAGGTGAAATAAAATGGATGCGTGAATCCCTACTTCTCAAGCTTTCTACAAAAACCCTAGATGCGAGCAGGCGAGATATGTATAAAAATAGGCCGACAACACATGACCAGGGAAGAGCAGCATCAGAAGTTGGGGCCTGAGACAGGGTAACATGCAGAGGTATGAAATACCAAGATCTAAAACATTACTTCAGCTCTCGTTACAACTGATGGAATACAAGGTCAGACCAATGACAGGGCTATCAGATTCCTTTCCTGATAACCAAATACTACTGTATATGGAAAAAACATACTTTCAGCATGTTCTTTTATTACAACGACTATGTAAGAAGACCAGATGATACAATGTCCAATAACTAAAGTAATAATTATTTCACACCTATCACTGGCCATCACAACTGGAATGTGGCTCCAAAAGGAAGCAACAAATTTTGTATATTGTTGACTGAAGCTTCAAAACAGCTGTTCTTGCATATCAAGGGTAATCACAATGGACTGACAAAGTAACTGCCTTTTTATATTGTTTCAAGGAAGCGAACTGAAGGGTTTCAGAGTCTAGGTTACAGACTGGAGACACCAAACTACAGGATTCCACAAGCTTTTCTTTGGTACTTATACTGATGAGTTCACTGAGGTGCTCCACCCTCCACAATCTGGCTGCCATATTGCATCCATAAACACTGGTCAGTTCAATAAATTTCATGCAAAGTGATAAAAACCATTTGCGGTCTAAGTTGTAAACAAACAAACGGCTCCATGGGTTTCAGAATGCCAGTATGTCACCAATAAAAGTCAAAACAAACAAAAATAATTATCATCAACATTCATCACTTATTTAGCAGAATAAATTCAACCACTTTCACAAACTATATCTCCAAAAATTTAACAGCAACATACTTTACCAGTATGCCAAAACAATAGAGAGATTTGTGGAGGAGAGAGCACTCAATATATCCGTATATTGTCCGGTAGACCACTGCCAAACAAGACTGGTAAAAAGGAGTTGTGTGCTTACCCTTGTTAGTTATCAGATAACTGTACAGTACAAATACACTTTAAATAGTAATGCTATATTATACTTGCATCAAGGCATTTTTACCCTCACAGAAAGGAAGAGGTGTCAAATCCACCAACTGCACTTCACTCATGTCGTGCAGCATACAGAAATTGTAGGATGTGATCAAACATATAAATAAGACACACAAAGTATATATGTATATATATATACAAACACACAAAAACACATGCACACACACTAACACTCATGGATATTCACTTGCATGGAATATATAATAGTGAGTACAGAATGAGTAAAGTCTAACTAACAAGGGTAAGATGGTTGCTTGTATGAAGGGAAAAGGTATACTAATGCATGAGGCAGATGCTGGACCAGTCCCATGGGATACTAACCAGGGGGGTATAATAATAATTAATAATAATAATGATAATAAAAAAATCAATTAAATTCAGGCACAACAAATTAACACTTCATCTAACACTTCCTTCCAACCAATGTACAAACTGAAATGAAGACCATGTATATGAATAAATATACTATTTAAACAACAACAATAATAATGAAAGAGCCTCCAAAAGCTAGACTAAGTACCACATTCACAATCAATATTGATTTTCAACCTGGCAGAAAAGCATGAAGTGGTATAACTCTCAGCTAAACTTGTCCTGGGGTTCTTTGTCTTCGATCTTTCATTGTACAAAGCAAGCCCTGGATCTCAGAATGGAAGTAGTCCAAGCAGTAAAAACTTGTGATAAATAAATCTAATAAAATGCTGGGAGACTGTATCTTTATAAAGTGTTCCTATAGAATTTTCTTTAAAATTAAATAAAAAAATAATAAAGTAATAACGATAAGGTCATTAGGAAAATTTATTTAACTATAAATATGCACATGATATTTATACATGAAGTGTATGATAGGAAAGTAATATTGGAGCAAACATATCTTCTTGTAACATCTAGAGATCTAAGATGGACATAAGAGAAAATTATGCTTATGAACAGTTCTGATCTAGTCATATTTAGGACCTTTACTTAATATCACTATCAAATAACAATTGTAAAAAATAAAATAAAAATAAAAAAATTGTCATTTAAACCTTACCTCTTGCACTAAGATCACATAACAGCTTATCAATAACTTACTTTAGCCCTGAAAGTCAGTCAACCACCTCTCGAGGGCTATTTGTGGCAGCTCACAGCAACTGAGCTTGAACACAAACGGACGTATTGATGCAATAAAGTATTTTTTCTTTCTTTCAAGTTACTTTTGGAAAATGTTGACACAATGGCTGCTTCTGTTTGAGATGCATCATGTGCTTAGAATATTTCAACCATTCACACTGACACACAAACAAGCGTACATGCAGTCACTCGCACAAGCGCACACGGCATATTACTTTCCCAAATCGTGATAACAATCAGTTGATTATATATTTATAACTGGAACAAAAGCTAAACAATTAAAAGGCCTATGTGCACACTGTAGAACTAGGTTGTGAGGTATTTATGAAGTGCCAACTGTTGTTCCTGTGATAATTGGCTAATACAGGCTTGGAACACTTCAGGATTTGCTTGTAACTGTCGGACGATGTTGAGCATGCGTTGCGTAACTTCTGCCTCCTTTTCTACAGCTTCTCTCCTGAAAGCCTAAAATCAGAGGAGACACTCAGTGGGGCTCTTTTGGGGATACACCAAATAATTTCCTGCTAAATCAAGTCTCTCTGGCATATTTCATACAAAATAAGAAGTCAATTAATAATTATAACTACATCAACTGACTAATATTAATTGATGACAGCAAACTTACCTCGGAGAAGATGAGCATCAGACGTGGCAAGTTGGAGTTGTTTGGTCCCAAGACAAGTGGATGGTTGCCGTCAATAAGATCACACAAATACCCATATACATGTGGGGCTTCATCTGTGTCTTCCCAGACTGGTAACCATGAAAGCCACACTGGGATCACCTACAAATAGAATACAAAGTTAATTGAAGATAATAAGAACTATATACATGGAGTGTAGAACACATCTGTATGTGTACTTCAAAAATGGAAAACTAAAACTTACCTCATCAACATTTACAGCTGAATTATTATACTTTAGGATCTTGGTAACTGCAGCAATAGCATTTTCAGTTGGGTTAAGGTTGACTTCACTTCTTGCATCTGGACTCTGGATAACCTGAACTAAAAGGGGAATAGCCTGTGCACAAACTGTGGCAAATGCAGGCCCTGCAAACTGTCCCAAAACACCACAACCATAGGCTGCTGCTTGTCTTACTTCACCCTGCTTGTCTCCTACGAAGCCTAGCAATAGCTGCAAAAAACAAAAATAAAAAAATTAGTCTATTGATATTTTTTTCTTCTAATGGAAAAGAAATACACAGTGTAGGCAAGAGAAAAGTGAACAGAAAAATTGAGAGAGAGAAAGGGAGGGAGGGAGAGAGGGAGAGGGAGATGGGAGAGAAAGAGAGAGGGAGAGGGAGATGGGAGAGAGAGAGAGAGAGAGAGAGAGAGAGAGAGAGAGAGAGAGAGAGAGAGAGAGAGAAGAGAGAGAGAGAGAGAGAGAGAGAGAGAGAGAGAGAGAAGGGGAGAGGAGAGAGAGAGAGAGGGAAAGGGGAGAGAGAGAGAGGAGAGAGAGAAAGGAGAGGAAGAGAGGAGGGGAGAAGGGAGGGAGAGAGAGAGAGAGAGAGAGAGAGAAAGGGAGAGGAGAGAGAGAGAAAGGGAGAGGAGAGAGAGAGAAAGGGAGAGGAGGGAGAGGAGAGAGAGAGAGAGAGAGAGAGAAAGAGACAGAGAGAGAGAGAGAGAGAGAGAGAGAGAGAGAGAGAGAGAGAGAGAGAGAGAGAGAGAGAGAGAGAGAGAGAGAGAGAGAGAGACATAAAAATGAAATGAAAGACTCACCTGTAGAAAATGATCTGTGTATTTGTCACATGCTGGGCCACCATATTCTATGACATCATCAAAAATGCAAAGACCCCACTGGTGATCTGGCCAAGGTCTGGTGGGGCCCAACAGCTTTACAAGATGGGGCAAAAGAATGTCAAAGAATGGGAAGAAGTGCTGGCCATAAGCAGCAAAGAGTGCGTGGGTGATATCAGCTACTTTACTCAAAACATAGACATCTTCATCATCCTCATCTAGTAACTGTTCTTCTACAACCTGCAAGGAAACAAGAAAATGTCAGGATGAACAATGAACTTAACACCATTTTTCTTTACAAGGGTATACACATGAAAATAAATTACACTAGTAATTTGTACTAATAAATAATAATAATTGTGATGGCAACATCTTGAATGATCCAAAATACAGGTACAGTTTGAGCTCAAGGTAGTGTGAACTCTCCTAAAACCTGTGCTACAATACAGGCAAGAGCCATGTATGTTTACACATGGAGGTCAGAAAGATAACGATCTAGTGATGCAATAATACAGGGGTCTTTTTTTCCCCAAGGAAAATTGTTTGGATTTCATAAATATTGATCTGGCATGGTTAAAACATGTACACACACAATGCAGGATGAGCATAGAGAAAATCAATGTAATCAGAATGGAGAACATACTTAGTAATATTCAAGCTGAACTAGTTTATCAGCAAAGAATATAAAACTGTATGAAGTATATGAAAAATGATAAAAAATATCATGTAGTTATGTGTTGTTGTGGAATGTTTATGTCAAATGATGAAATATGGAGAAGCCAAGAACATCCAGTACTTGTATTTCTGTATATAGGCATTATCACATTCCTACATGGAGTCACAAAGGATTCATGAGATGATAATATAAAGATGTCTTCAAGCTAGGAGTGTAGTGTCAAGGATCGTTTGGAATGTAATATTCAATGGATGTATAAAAAAAGACATCACTGCAGGAAGTTTTACCTCATCATAATCTTCATCCTTCCTCTGCTCTTGCCTCTTGACAGATCTTTCAAAATGGTCAGTCAAGGATTTCTCTAGTATTCTAATCAGCTCTGTAATCTGGTCATTAGTGAGGCAGCCCATTCCGAGGACCTCAATACACTTGGCCATTGCATACATGTGTTCTGATAAAACCTCACACTCGGGCTCTGTCTCAATAGCCTTGAGCAGCTCAGGGCACATGTACTGCCACATTTCAGATAAGTACTGCGGACCCTTGATCTTGGCACATTCTAAGAGGAAGGGCAAAGACTCAGCAGCAGCTGTTCGGACTCCATCATGGAAATAGAACTTCAGCATAGGCACCATAAGTTTCACAACCTGTTAAGTAAAAAACAAAATAACAATGAAAGAACAGATTTGGTTTATGTTCATTTATGTTTGTATGTATATGTATGCACAATAAAACACACTCTCACTCATTGCCCACAATGTTCTCAAGCTGACTAACCTGTTCTGTGTAATCTGCAAATCCATCCTTCAGTTCTCTAGCATAACATACAAGCATCTGGCAAGCTGTAGCCTTCTCCTCAAGCCCTGCTGTGCGGATACCAAAGTTCTGTTGCTCTCCAATTGACACAAACTGCCAGTCATCGTCACCATCAACAGCACTCATGTCCTCATTGTCCAACAGAGCAACCTAAAAAGTAAGTTAGAAATTACCTTCCAGCAACAATAAATATTACTCAATATTAAAAAAGATTGAGAACAAACACCTTTATCGATGTCAATACTACAAACATTGAGAAAGATCATTAAACTCACCTCAGGCTTCAGAGATGCAGTCTTAAGTACTGGACCCATTACCAAAGGCAGGTACGGCTCAAAGCGTTTGCCCATGATTTTACAGATACGGGCCCAAGCAGAGATTAGGTAAGAAACCTGTGGATCGTCATCTGCCATTTCTTCCTGGTTGGTCTGGGCCTTCAACAAAAGGTCCATCATCTTCCCAGCATCAGTTAAGAACTGTGGGAGAAGATTTGGCATGAAACTGGATATTCTTTTCAAAACAAGTGACACTTAAACCATTACCCCAACAAAGTCTTTATATATTGATATAGTTATTTTATCTTCTAAGAATTTTTGGGAAATACTGAGGATAAACCTACCTTGTCAGCTCCAACGGCCAGACCAATTAGAGAGACGCACTCTATTGTCTTGCCTCTAAGTAATCTAAGTTCTTGAGAGCTGGCATTTTCAATGATGTACATGAGGCAGGGAATAAACCGGTCATAATACTCTACAAAGTTCTCCTCTGCTGTGTCTGCCACCGACGCAATGGTGGTCACCACTTGCTCCAGGACCAGCTTTGTGCCACGCTCCATTAACTGCTCAGAACAAACGCAAATTTCAATTAAACAAATCTTACTCTGTTATGAACATGGATACACTAACACACACATTGTTAACTTCCTGAACAAACTTATATTCACATTGTATGGTAAAACTAAGAAAGGGGAACCAAGACAAAATATAGACCACTTATAAAAAACTCACTTCCTTAAACTTGGCAGCAAGAATACTCTCTAGCTTGGCAATAATGGTAGGCAAGTAGGTTGTTAGAATGTTCTTAGGGCAGACCTCAGAGAAGTTGACCAGGGCAGCTCCAGCATGAGCCTATTGAAAATGAAACAATTTTATGTCCCAATAAAAAGGGGTAAAACCTGAAACAGGGATTAGCAACAAATAATCCACAGAACAATTTTTTTCCATTTATCTTTATTTTTATCATTGTTATTATTTTAGGTTTGTAGAATCCGAGATACAACGAAAACAGAACCATGGATGAAAACCCACCTGGACTCTTGGGTTAGCACTGTCATCCATCACCAGGAGGAGACCAGGAACAACTGTGTCATGGAATTTCTTCTGGAAGATTGGAGCGAAGTCTGTTGCCATCTGGCCGATGGCATTACATGCTGCATATCTAACTCTGGGATGGGGATCCTGCAGGAACCTAATGACAGCATCCATGATCTGAAAGAGTACAATGTCTATAGTTGTAATTTTGTGAAATTTACCAGATCTAAAATAGTTTGTCTTGTCACACATTCTAAAATCTAAAATTTCTATAGCATGATGAATATTTCCATGATAATCATACAGTTCTTGCACTGGTTCCAGTAATCTGACAAAATTAGTTGTCATCACAAAGATCCATTAACTATCACCAAAATTTCAGACAAGAATTAAAGTGCACACCTGAGGCAACATGCCCTCCATCTGCTTGTGACAGCCCTCCCCCACAGCTGAGATTGCCATCAGAGCAGCATGGCGGCATTTCCAACTGTCACTCTGGAGCATTTGTGAAAGAGTGGAGTTGATGTGTGGCAAAACAGTCTTGCCACCAAGACCACATGCAAGGCGATCAAGAGAAGACTCGGCTACTACAGAGTTGCTATCATTGTCTTCCTCAGCCTGCTCGTCACTCACACTCCAGTCCTGTACCATAAGAAAAGGGGCACACATGAAAAATTTAGTATCGAGTGGAATATATATAAAAAGTAATGGCTGAAGACGCGCTGTCTTCAGCCATTACTTTTTATATATTTAATCCCATGATTCTTCCAGATATTAAAATGGATACCAAAAGGAATGTATAAATTACCTCTTCATCTTCAAGATCTGTCATCATTGTTAACATCTGTGGGATGAGCGTATTCATGTACTTGGCACCAGCCTTTCGCACCATTGCTGGGGCTGTCTCTGCCAAAGTTACAACAACTTCCAACAACAGATGTTTCCAACTGTCACCTACATTGGGATCTGGTAGAGCCTGTCAGGTCAAAGAGAAAAGACCAGTTAGAAAAACAATAAAAAGAAAATAATAAATAACCCAAATAAAACCATCTAATATACTACTACTACATGGCTCATATTTCTGCAAGTACTCAATAAACAATACAATGAAAAAAAGACCAGCTCACTGGCCAACCAACTCACTTTAATGGCCAGCTGGAGGATGGTCTCAACCTGCGGCCGAAGGAACTTAGGGCAACTCTCTGCCAAGTCAACCAGGCACTTGAGCAAGGCATCATCATCACCAACCTGGATGCTTGTGGCGATGATCTGTTGGGAAAGTACAGTTTTGCTGATCAACCATGGTTTAATATCAAACCACATCATTTTAGGCATTTGGAGTTAAGAAGCACACAATTTTAAACATATGAAAAAGTTTGCCTCCTGGGTAATATACTGTACCTGGAGAAAAGATGGTAGAATATCAGCAAAGCTCTTCTGGATGTTTGGCTCATTATCGTGAAGCAGAATAAATGCTGCAGTGGCCTTGACAGCCAATGCCTGAACTGTAGGGTTTGCAGCATCAGCTAGAGAGGCTGTTAGCATAGCTTTGATCATACCCAAGTGTTGCTGCTGCTGGTTGCCAAACACTCCAGGTACAAGACTGTAACAAGATGAAATAACTCTTAAAGATCATGTGTTTCAGGATCCTTATAAATAGCTTAAGTTAAGACTATTCCACTTAAATGGCTATGCCTATAATTACTTTTTGTAATTACAAAACTTACACACACAGTACCAATATTTACATCTTAAGAATAAGATAATAGTGTGGTGGTACTAGCCCCTAGCACCTACCTGAAGAGTGTCAAGGCAATTTCTTTGTGAGCTATAGATGCAGAGCTGGCACTCTCAAACAAAAATTGCAAGAACTCTGGCCACATGTTATTTCCTTCATCATCGATCATGTTGTGTGCCAATTCACCGATTATGTCACACAACTTCTTGCGCATATTACTGTCTTCTTCTTGTTGTACAGATGCCAACAGCTGTGCCCTAACTTGGGCTTGGGTCTCAGCTGGTAACTGTAAGACATAAGCAAATAATTACACATCACTTTGCATAAGATAAAAAGTGATTAAAATATTAAAATAAGTAAACGATACAAACAATATCACAACACAGAAGGAGTAAAATCAAAGACCCAATGGATTATAATAGATTTTTCACTTGTTAATCTTGTCTAAGATGTATGTATAATATAGTTTCTTTCCATAACCAAATCTCTTCCAGAAATAACACTTACCGTTGGGAACACATCATCGAAATTTGATGTGAGAAGCCTCCGGAGGAGGACTGCAGCCATAGTCCGTGCATCTTCGCCTGCTGCTTTGTTTACAACATTGGTTAACAGTAACTGGAACTTTGTTTCATTGGGGATCTGATCATATGTGTTCTGGAAGAAAAGAAAGAATCATAAGTATAAACTAAAAGGTGGTAACAAAACTAAATCATAACTGTAATCTTATTCAAAAGGAAAGCCTGAATGCAATGAATAATGGACTGCTAAATTATATTTAACCTCCTTGGATTTCCAAGAATTTAATAAATGTCATGAATCACCATGGCTCAAACAAATGTACATGCATGGATGTATGCACACATGCACTCATATGACTAATCCCTGGGGATAAGCAATGACAATACCCAGAAAACAGTCATTGCTTGAGACAGGTCTTAGCATGATTCAGCAACCAAAGAGCACAATGGGTGACTTGCTATAGTATATATCCATATATTGCCCACATAAATCTGAGGGCATTGACCTTTCTATTTGTCAACAAAACTTGTTCATTTCCCCATACTGAATATTTACTGTTCCATAACTATCACCACACACTACCAAGACTTATCAATGTCAAATGACCAAATCTCTAACAGGATAATCATTAATCATGAACCTGGAATGCACTAACAATTCAACATACACAGACAACTCTTGAAATTCTCCCTTCACTAATGAGAAGTATGCACTAAAAGTAATATAACTAACTTAACAACATGCATATCAAACACACCAACAGGGTAATGCAGTATCCTACCCAGCCTAGTCATTATGGCTCAAAACTGGAGAACCTGAACTGTGCACAAGCAGCATTCCTGCCAGGCAAACAGGATCCTCCTCCTCCCACAGTCAATGTACTTGTATACAATAAAACATCTGTCATTTGAGTTTTAAAAGTATGTTGGGAGTGGAACTAAAACCTTTTCACCTGTCATCTTTCCAACAGCTTGACTCCTTTCAGCTAAGCATGTATAAAACTGAAAGCAACAACTCATACTTCCTTACAAGAATAAAGGTACTCAATTTATGTGGTCACAATACTTTGGTCAACTAACATCAATCACTAGATAGTCCTACATAAAAATGTTAGGAATAGTGAAAAAACAGAGCAATTATATTTTCTGCAAGGCAGAAAATGTCACCTCTGCAACCATATTTCTATTATCTTTTATCAATAAACATGGCTACATTTGCTTCTTCTGTAATATGGAAATAATCCACTTTCCTCCCTAATCAGATAATACAAATACCTGAATCATGTATGTTACACTTCCCTCTGTCATTTACAATGTATTTACTGAATTAATCTACATTACTTTCCCGTCTTTTGCCACATTCAGTGTCACATAATCTGGTTGATAAAAACATCCAAGTTGCTAAGAAACGGACTTACGAAGAACTTGGGACGATTTATGTATCTATTAAACTGGCTTTAGCATTAGCATATATAGTTTTAGTAGTAGCAATCGTGGTCAATCAAATCCCTTATCTAATCCGTTGAGATTCGTTCAGTAAAAAAAAATAAACTAGATTAAAAAAAGATCACGAATGAAAACCTAAATGTATAACAATGAATGTAATACCAGTGTTCCGAAGCCCATGGAAACCCCGTCTCTCAAATTTATAATGATTCGACAGCGATATTCTTGCTTGTCCCTTATATGCTTAGCGAATTTTGAAGGGCATGATAAAATAATGAAGAGCCAATGGCGTCTAAAATAAAACAAAGGAAAAAAGACACACCATTTATCATGAAAAAAATACACCCCGCTCATATTCTCTCTTGCTCTCCTCCCTCACTCGCCCCCATGATTGCGAGTCTCGCAATGAGGACATATTGTTGAAGAAAGAAGAGGGAAAAAAGGCAATTAAATCCTTTTGAGAACTCCGAGCACCAAGACGGGCGAACACCAAGTGTACAATGGCAGCCCAAAAAGTTCCATGTTCGTGCAGCGTTTGCCTTAACGGGCCGATAGGAACTTTTAATTCATTTACAAATAAGGTATACCCAACCGCCAGTCTACAAATAGATACGGAGATGGCCAGAATTATGCGCACTCCAAACGGGGCTACTTATTGAGGAAATATCCGTACATGGTGACGAATGATAAGATCTACTGTAAAAGTACCAAGCAGGCGTTTGCTGCAACACTCCCACTTTGACCTTCAAACTGTGAGCACCAGCCAGTGCTGCCAACACCCGCCGCCGTCCCCTATCACCTTTGTAATATCACAGCGGCATAACGTTGCTTCGGCGATGCTGGTAGATAACGTAAATTTACGCTAATAACACGAATCAGCTCAAATAAAGTTGCACTCCAGTAGCAACAGTCGCGACGAGGGAAAAAATCGGGGAATAAGAGACATCGCGCTAACGGGAAGACCTTAATAACGCTGCAGCGCGAGAGGGAGATGGCCGGTGATGCCGTCAGGCAGAGCATTTTTTTTTCTCTTATTTCTAATTCATTATCAATTATCCTTGTATTTAGCTACATAATTTGTATCTAATGCCACGAGAACTCATTAGAACAATCAATGTGCAATAATCGTCAAAGCAACAAACCGGGTCGAAAATAGCAAGAAGCGTGGCCGAGAGACTTAAGTTCCCGCCAAAAAAACAAGAGTGGGTTACGAAGAGGGTCCATGAACTAACAGTTCCTGTTGGCTTGTACCGCCACTTTAGAGCTCTGCCTACATGTATGAGGCGTGTTTCCCCCTCATCCTCGCTTCGGAAAACGGCACATCATCGTTCCATGATCCAAGTGAACAGCGGAACCAACATCGAGGAAGCCGACCATTTGGTCCATAATAACGAAAAAATGGGAAGGTTATCTTTCCAGGAGGTTTCCAGCCTTCTCCCTCCTAACCTCCCGTCCCACCACCCACGCTTTCACCTCCCCCACCTTCTCCGTGACCCAACAGAGGAGGGCAGGAGAATAAGCATCAGGAAGATGTAGGAGAGGGGAGAGGGAGAGGGAGAGGGGGGAGAGAGTGTGAGAGAGAGAGAGGGGGGGGGGAGGGGGAGGGGGGGGAGAGAGTGTGAGAGAGAGAGAGAGAGATCCAAACTACAAAAACTGAAGTAGGTTTCAAAGAAAAAAACCGCAGCCACGGCGGGCGGCGACCCTACACCGTGTACACCGTCACCCGAATGACAAATTTCCACCTGGAGGCAGAAGGTTCGTGACAAGCGATGGTGCCGCCGCCCGGGGGACACGACCGTCCACTCAAGGAGGCGCTATCCCCTCTCACTACACCTCCGTGCGTTCAACCTCCATTCCTGGCATTTTTTTTCTTTTTCAGTTCTACTCGTGTTGGTGGGTGGGTTTAAAAGCGTACAATTTACTTGTTTATATACTAAAGCAACAAAACATAAAAAAAAAAAAACAAATTGGACGAACCCAAAATCTAGCGGCTAATATCTCGTCTAATATGATAATTCATGGTAACAAATACAATTACCAATTACCAAAAAGGAAAAGAAAAATAACAGTCGAGACACGTGGCGACAATTACACTTTCACTTCCCTCACCCACAACCGCCCCCCTTCCCCCTACCTCCAAGCCCCGCCCTGAACCGGAATTATGACGAAGTGGAGGGAAAATGAGGCATCCGGGGTGCCAGGCTACTCGTTATTGTCTCCAATGAATACGGCGGGCGCGAGCGGAGGAGCACGGGCGGGGGGCTGGCGGGAGAGTGGGCGTGGAGTGCGAGTGTGTCCCGAGATACAAGCGGCACCTTGTCTTCTTTCCTTCCTTCCCCGCACCCAAACCACGAGGGACGAAAAAAAAGTGGGAGGGCAGAGGAAATAGAGAGAGAGAGAGAGAGAGAGAGAGAGAGAGAGAGAGAGAGAGAGAGAGAGAGAGAGAGAGAGAGAAATGACTTCTTCTAGACGTCAACGTCTGGCAAATGTTATATCAAGAACACTTAATGAAAAACCGCGTAACCGTTATATTAAAGCATGACTGAAGATACAACTAAATTAAAAACGACACCAACGTATCCCCCAGTTTCCCCCAACCACCGGCACTCAAGAACACCCCCGCACAAAATCAAGACAAAAGCACAAAAGCTGCATTGTCCGTCACCCCTTATTGTTCTTCCCTCCCCTACAGACCGTTGGACACACGACAGACTCCTCAACGAAGGGATATAGGGTACGCCCCCCCCCCCCCCCATGTGTCATGCCCGGGTGACGTACGCGTGATGACGCATCCCGGCCTGTTAGACGCATGCCAATGCAGCGCCACACGAGAACTGCCGCGGAAAGGGACGCCGACGGACAAGCCAGGCTCTCGTGAGGGTGGGCGATGCTCAGCTACTAGGTACACGATTGCCATTACGTGGGTACTTGGGAGGTTAAAAATGTCTATGATAATATCCTTCCCTCACCCTGCTAAGATCTAGTTCGGAACGCACGACGAACTGAGACTTGTCCGTGCACGATCCATTCTGCATGTGGGTACAGATATTCGAAAATACAGAAAAGCACATATCATTGAACTCATAAACAAATACGTTATTCGGCTAGGTAATTGCTATTCCCACACACATAGCATAAGGAGAGGGAGGAAGAGGAGAAAAAAGAGGGAAAGAGGGGGGAGAGAGAAAGCATAAACAATAGATAGGAGAGAGGGAGAGGGAGAGGAGAGAGAGAGAAGAAGAGAGAGGAGAGAGAGAGAGAGGAGAGAGAGAGAAGAGAAGAGAGAGAAGAGAGAGAGGGGGTGAGAGAGAGAGAGAGAGAGAGAGAGGATTAGCGCATCCTCGAAACGAGTCCAGAGGAAAGCCAATCTCGCTCTTACGCCCTCAGAGCACAAGCGCCAAAACTCGAGGCGGCGCGCGGGAGGAGGAGGCGGATTTCTCGGCCAGTCGTCTTATTAGTTATTGCGGCGTATGAACTGGCCGGCGATGAAACTGAGCAGCTCCTGTCCTCGTGGCCGGACGCTTATCTTTACAATATGGCCGACGTGCCCCAATATAAATGCTGCTCGTTCACCGCCGATGAAAATAGCTCGATATGTGGAGGAAAAATGAAGTACCACATAAAGACACATGCAGACTTCCCACCCCGTTCTCTCCCTCCTCCATCCTTGCTCGTGACACCAATCGACCACTGATGATGCAACTCCAATCACTGTCTTTAATAAGAGTATGACATGATAATGATGGCGCCAGATGTCCGTGCCAACAAGAAAAATACTTCTGACTATTCTCAACATTTCCCTTATCGGCAATATTTCTTCTAGTTTTTTTTTCTCTTCCCCAATAGCAATTATTCGCTAGCAAAGTTGTGCCGAGAACAATTTATGACGCGCAGACAAGTTCCTTGAGAGGAGAGGAGATGAAAGCGGGACGGAAGGAAGTCCACAAACAACCAGGCCGCTATTTCCACCTCTTTTACGTAAACAAGAACACCCACAAGATAAACGAAATACCCCGGATTTATAACAATCATCGGAGCCATCCACCTTGAAAACACGGCAATAAGCGCCCCATTACAGCCGAGGAAACAATAAATACAAATTAAGTGTTCCTCGGGCAACTACACGTTCAAACAACCACCCGTAATCAGGATCAGTGTGTAGGCAATTCGCTGCAATGGATTTCTTTATTCTCTTTAAAATGACCTGCTTCCCATTCCCTAAACATTAAAGCTTATCTTGTAACCGATTAAGCTGGTCTCTCCTCGTCTACACCAAACGAATTCTTCACGGAATGGGTTTCGGTGAAAAATAAAGATGGAGAGTCGGTTGAAAGATTATAAAAGCTCGACTTTAGGAATAGCGTCAGAGGTAACCTAGGAGCGGCGGCAGCGGCGACGGCGGAGGTGTAGCAGCCCAGCTCAGTCGGCGGAAGTGGCAGATCACCGTCAAACCGCAGCGCTCGGTGCCTCAACCCTCCCCACCATTAATATTGACAACCCATCACACTACCGTCGACACAGCCACACAACTGGCTGCCCTAAGTCTGAAAATGCTCGCACAAGGTAATGTACGATTTCAAAGTTCCTCAGCATTAGTCTTAACCTGCAGCTTATACCGTCTCATTTCTCAAGCCTACAGTCGTCAACAACTTCCTTTCTTCTCCGCCCACAACGACTGCCCTCACGACCTTGCGTCCACAGGCCTCTTCTGTCACCTGCAGGCTGCAGGACGAACTACGCCGTTGCCATGTGAACACCAGAATGCCACCTTTCCTGCTTGAATACCCCCCCCCCCCCCAACCCCTTCATGACGTGACGATCGCCGCCGCGTCCAGCACGCAATCTACTCTCATAATCATCTATTCAACCTTTTGTCAAGGCCTGCGGCAAACGATGGGAGACGCAAAGCGGCGAATGATGATTTAGCTCTAACTTACCTAGATTAGGGAAAGACCAGAGAAAAGCAAGTGTCTCGCCGCCCTTATCTAATCACAATACGTTCACCCTAAAAAAGGGAGAGCGGCGAACCACACATGACCACCACACGCGTAATGGATCAATCGTGAATAATCTCGCAGCTACCATTCCCACGAATAACAAGCCACGGCGGACACGCCCATCACAGAACATACGGTAGTTCCGGTGGCCACGTGTTACCTAGGCTGCCTTCCGGATTGGGGGAAACATGAATAAAAAACGAAAAATTAAATTGGGAAATAGGAGAAACGAACTGCAAAAATAGAATGGGGGAAACGTGAGAAATGAGCAACGGATAAACAACGTACATAAAGAACCACTTTCATAACGAAGGTCGAATGCGAGTGCCCGTGTGCCTGTACCCTGGAGATGGCACTCGAGCAACCACCCCCCGAAGATCACCTTCACTTACACACAATAAACATCCGGGATAAACCATGGCTGATAGACTCTACAATGTAAATAACTAGAGAACAATGCAATAATGTCACAACAAGCAATGACACCACCAATATGGGGGAACCCCTATAGAAGTCTAACCTACTTGGAACAACAACCGACAGACAAGTTTATCTACCCGCATGTAAACTTTTACACACATACACCGCCCGGCCATGTGTTTACATGAACTACGTTATGTGTACAAGTCCGAGCTGAGAGGGACGCGGGCAGGATCTCCATCCTCATACTCTTGGCCTTAGTTCTGAGTTCAGAATAAACACGAAGATCCAATGTGAGTAGGCATGAAGCAGTTGCACGGGACCCGAGCGTCGAGGGGGTGGGGGAAGGGTGTAGCGAACCCTCCCCGTCCTCCTCCCCCTACCGCTGCCCACCAGTTCCTATTGTTCCCCTAAATGCTGGTGACCCACTGTTGTTAGGCCCACCACCACCACGCCGCACCATCGTCGACTACGACCTCATCATCAGGATGCAACATACTTTCGTAGAGGCTGTTACTGTCTCCCTTTCTCAACCAGTTCGTCTCGCAAGTCGTTCTACGCCAGGAGACTGCTTTATATTCCTTCGAAACCACACCCAGCTCAATCACCAGCGACTGTTAATGCAAAAGAATATAGCCTAAACCAACTGAAGCGTAACACCCCACAAGTAATCAGTCATGCCTTCTAGCAGTCACCATCACCCTCGCCTCCCTTCTACGACGCAGTATTACTACTACTACTAAATCTCGAGAAGTAGCACGCAAGGGTAATCAAAAGCCTGCTTGCTTGCCACCCACACCTGAGATAATGATTTTTTCGTCTTCCCCACGCTGCTCCGTTCCACCCGACGCACAATCGGGCGTGACAAAGCACCGCCTGGTCGACACCCTCCTGCACAATCTTGCCCAGATGACCGCTACATCCTGAAAGCCGTCGCCGCAAACGCAGCGCTCCGTCATGCCTACCTTCTACACAATGTCTTTCGATGGCGATGGGAGCCATTTCGAGACTTTCCCTTTAATTAACATGGAAGTGGCGTTAACTACTTTTGCTATGTTCATGAACATACTAAAATCCGAAGCCTATAACTTGGCACCCTCATTCATAGACTCATGACGGGAAGTACTTCCCGTTCAAATATCCTATACTGGCCAAGCGGTTCTTAAATGCACATACCTTCACTCCAAGCAAGCAGAGAGAAACGAAAAACTCAAAAGCGAAGGAGTTAGAACGGGGAAGCAAGCGCGCACGTGAGAGTTCTCCCCGGCCCGGAGTGACGACCCCGTCATCTGGCCCCGGGGGGTTTTGCCAGATCCCTCCCCCCTCCCCCTGCCGTCCGCCGCCTCAATACATGCGTGTTGTTTTCTCTCTTCTCTTTCTCATTCTGTTTCAACAAAGTATTTCTGGATTGGCTTGCCGACTTACTTTCAAGTGCTATTAGATAAATTCCAGTTGCTGAATTGCGAAGATAAACGGCACGATAAAACGCTTAACAAGCAACGGTATACGAAAAAAGTATCTCTCGTCACCCGAATACACAAACAAATTCCTTTTGCTTGTTTGTTCTTTCTTAGTCTACGTACCCGTCCGGAGACGAGGCTAACCAGGAGGCTCACCGAGAGGGATGTCGTCGGAGGGGGAAGACACGCACTCAAACCCTCGCCGCCTTATATGAACCTCGCGTCCCACAGTTTTAACTAATGGCTCACAGGTGATAAAACGATTATAAATAATCCAGCCTGAGACTCATACTTGAGGAGCCGGACACGTCGCTGCGGGGTAACGGTTTGCTTTCAATTCTAACTGCTCGGGACGCCATTAGTATGCCCGGCTCCCTCCTGCACTGGACTCGGAGCGCGCATCAACACGGCCGGCCTCTTCGGCATGCTAACAAACCCTTGCAACTGTATCACCAGGACATCGGGGCTCCAGGGGAAGAGAAGCACGCAAAGAACGCCAAGTACGTTCTTCAGTCGCCGGCGAACAAGCGCAGAAATGAGAGAGCAAGGAGGGGGCAATTATAATGAAGAGTTCGAATACATTTACAAACGTTAAGGACAGTAAGTCAGAGTGGAATCTGCAAGCCTTGACAGCCGATCCCTGAATCGGGTAGAAACTAGCAGTGCTGACACTAGCCTGAGTGCGCCCGAGGCTCATCTAAGACTGTCGCAGATGCATTAAAATCACCCGTGCCATATAAGGCTCCCTTCGGCCCATGTCAAAGCGAATACTAAAGGCAGGCGAGCTTCCGGCCCTCCTCTCCTCCCCTAGGCTCCCCCGGGGTACGTGTCGGGCCTGGAAAAGAGCAGGAACCTCGGGGACAGGGAGGGCGGGGGGAAGAGGGAAAGGGGGCTGGAACGACTACACCTGCACGTTGGAATTCATCAGGGAGACACCCCCACGTCGCCGCCGCCCGCCCCTCAATACTAATACCGCGGCTGCACATCAAGCCGACGTCGTATTGCATGCGCCCTGTCCCGTCACCTCGCTCCCGAGGGAACCCTTGATACACGCTCGAGTTAGCGCAGCCCTGGAGCCAGCTGACACCTGTCGTTGCCTGTCTACCGGGCCTACCTGGCCTGCCAAGCCTGCCTGCTCTCCTCTTCCTTCCTTCCTGTCCCGACTCGCCACTGCCGTCAAGGGAGAAGGGGAACGAGCCTATTAGGGAAAGCAGGCGACACTGAGTGACACTTGAGTGAAACCGCGGTGGCGGCGAGGCGGTTCAACGGGCCTTTCGTGTGGGTTCATGTTGGAAGGGAGCGACTTTTTCTTTTCTTTTGAGCTGAAAATTACGGAGTGCTGTAAAGGGAAGGAAGATGCAAAATTTTACTTCTTGTGACGACATGTGTACAAACGCGCGAAGCCGTGATGGCTAATAAGATAAAAGAGATAAACCCGAAAACAAACTTTTCTTTTTTATCACGGGCCCCAATAACAACCGTTGGGCCCAAGAGTGAGTCATAACTGGCCAGCCTGGAGCCTCGCGTTGGCCCATGCGTTCCTTCCAGGCAGCCTCCCCCCCCCCCCTCCCCGCAAGCACCTTATCATCAGGTTCATGAGCCCTTCTCGCCCCGTCATCGTCTTGAATTCCACGCAACACTAACATTATACAACCTCAATAAAAAATAAGAAATACAAGAGTAAAAGTTCGTGCAAGAAAAGGCTTGAGCATCAGATTTCCTCGATATGAAATATAACGGAGGGAGAGGAAAGACGGGGGAAAAAGAAAAGAATGGGGAGAGAGAGGGAGGTGTGTGAAAGAAATAGGAGGCTTGGGATATAGTAAATGACCGGGATGAGAGAGAGAGAGAGAGAGAGAGAGAGAGAGAGAGAGAGAGAGAGAGAGAGAGAGAGAGAGAGAGAGAGAGAGAGAGAGAGAGAGGGGGGTGGCATGGGGGATAACGCGCTCGCATGACTGGGGCTGGAAAGTTTCCAATTAAGCGAGGCATTTTCTCTCGGGGTCTCGGCCGACTTCAGAAGACTAGCATTTATTCGAAATCATTCTCGAACTTTTAAAGCGACAAGGAAACCCTACCCAATAATCGGGGAAAAGCAGCGATAACGAGAAAAATTGCTTTAAGCATCGGAGGGATAAAAATAATAAAGATAACAGAAAGAGATAGGGTTAAAGTGATACGAAAGGAAGAACTTATGCAGACAGATACAGAGCGGTGTGTGCATACTTTCTTGAATGCATGACACTGCCCGCGGGTCCACCTTTACAACGCACGCCACCTGGAAGGCTATCGTTTATGCATGCGTGTGAGGGAGAGGGGGGCTGATTGAGAAGCGCAGAGGGAAAGAAGAAGACAGAAGAGAGAAGACGGGGAACGAGAAATGAAACAGCAGAGAGGAAAGAAGAGGTTAAGAGAGAGGGAGGGATGACAATAGGAAAAATAAAGTGTCACCGAGAAATAGACTAAATAGCAACACACCTCTACGTGCATTTAGATGTTATGTACGTTGTTACGAGCGTGGTGTTGCCCCCGCTACCCCGCCGCTGTTCCTCCAGGCGCGACGGCGTGGCCCGAGGCGGCTCTGTCTTCCATCCCAGGAAAGCAATGTCATGGTGCGAGATGTGGTCGCCCGAGGAACAAAAGTATGCACGGGATGTTCTCTCGTTTTCTCTATCTCATCCATTCCCTCCACTGCCCCATCGCAACGACGACGAGAATCCCACTTTTAGCACTCGCGTCTGCAATCGCGTAGTTCGGCTGGCCAATGACACGCATTACAATCTGGCTGCGAAGCCTGGAGCTCCGTTCATACCGGACCAGCATTACCGCTCTTGAGCACTGGGTGTGCTTGAGGCCGCAGTGAAAGACCGAGCGCAGTGTTTCTGGAAATTCTTGTCATGAGCGTCGGTTTCTCGGGATGGAATCTGCGGACACGGGCCCACGGATTGACAGGCACGCTACAGGGGCACCGAAACGCGTGCATCTTCAAATTACTTAAATTTAAAAGGATAAAAATGATATTTCTTTCTCTCATGAGAGGCTTGTTAAATATCACGACTATGCATGCTTACGACAGGCTGTAAATTCATCCAGATATTAATGTAAACGTGTGGACGAATGTATACACCAATCATAATAAAAAGACACGGAGAGGCCATGATTATTTCTTTATCATCTACCGCATCAACTGCTACGGCCATTAGCAGAGAGGCTTAAGACCCGAGACACGATAATGATGATGATCTCAGCGCCCCCTCCCCCACACCCGGCCGGACACCACACGAATGTTTACTAAACAGCAGCAGATCAGGTTTGTAACACGCTCGGGTACACCCACCCACTCTCCCAACCCACCCCTTCCCCTCCCTCCTACTCTGTCCGATGCCCTGGCGTAGCAGCACAGCAAATTCGACGTAATTACCTTCTTACGCTGTGCATAATCACACCTGCCGGAGAAGACTCGCAAACAGCCGTGACTAGCCGTCCTCGAGGGTCATTGCCTTGTAACAAAGACCCTCCTCTTGGTACCGGAGAACAAAAATATTACCGGGATTTTAACACCGGTCGCCATCGACCATTTCTTCTGTTCGATGGAGAAGACCCTCGGAATATCTTGTGGGAGGAATGAAGGAAGGGCAAGGGGAGTGTGATGAAAATGAGAGGAAGGGAAAGCGAGAGAGAGAGAGAGAGAGAGAGAGAGAGAGAGAGAGAGAGAGAGAGAGAGAGAGAGAGAGAGAGAGAGAGAGAGAGAGAGAGAGGGGGGGGGGGAGGGGAGAGGCTATTCCTGCATTCGGAACAGCAGCCTAATTACAGCCCAGCCTTACCTAGGTCACCATCCGAATGACCACCACAGGCCTCTTATCAACCCTTTACGTGACCAGCAGTGTGCCAGGGCCAAGGGAGTAGCATCTGCTTCGATCAACAGCGATGTTGCAATCCCCACCAAGTGTTGGCAGCAGGTAGTATTCTATTCATTTTTATTTTACACACACACACACACACAAAACACTGTTCCGAGAGTAAACAGAACCACCATGATGAGAATGACACGATTTTTTCCCCTCCAAACTCTCTCCCGGACAAAGAGTATCCAAACAGAACCAGGGGGAAGATAACCAAGCAAACAGCCTAAAACACTATCAACAAGCAGAGCCGTGTCATTTGGTGACCTTGCCAGGCAGGCCCCCCTATGCTAATTAGGCGAAGGTTAGTGTCACAATCAATACTGTAAAGGGGGGGGGGAGGGTCCAATCCCATACAAGGTCCCTCACAACCGCTCGTCCCCTCCCCCCATTCTAAGGTTCCCGGCCATTTCAGTCACGCCTGCTGCCGCTGGGAACTCGAATTAACATCTGACTCTTAACTCTTACCCTTATAATAAATGCACAAGTGTTAACAGCACACATGTTATTTTTATTTACAATATGAACGATAGTCTATTAGCCCCCCCAACCTCCCCCTCTCGTCTGTCTGCCTGTGTCTGAGCGGGACCGTCCTTACATAGTTTCCAACGAAGTCCAGAGAGAGAGAGAGAGAGAGAGAGAGAGGAGAGAGAGAGAGAGAGAGAGAGAGAGAGAGAGAGAGAGAGAGAGAGAGAGAGAGAGAGAGAGAGAGAGAGAGAGAGAGAGAGAGAGAGAGAGAGAGAGAGAGAGAGAGAGAGAGAGAGAGAGAGAGAGAGAGAGAGAGAACTATTCATGTTAATAAAAACCTGATGACTATAATGAACCCGGCACCAGCTCCCAATGATAAGTTGTTGCAAGGCAGGTTCAAAATGTCCATAAATGACCTGGCCAAAGCATTCGAGAGAAGGACGCACGCAAAACCTTACATCAACCACGTAGAAAGCAAGGTAGCGAGAGACGAAGAAGAGTGAGTCAGGGAGAGAGGGAGATGGAGAGGGAAAGAGAGAGAGAGAGAGAGAGAGAGAGAGAGAGAGAGAGAGAGAGAGAGAGAGAGAGAGAGAGAGAGAGAGAGAGAGAGAAAGAGCATTATCAACATCCCACAAACAAAAAAGGAAGGATGAAAAAAGTAATCTCCCATCAACAAACAAGCCACAGAAGATAAGAGAAAAAAAGCCCAACTTAACAAAACTGTTCAAGTGAATGGTTGTATAATAAGACGAAAAGCCTCAATGAAACATTCCGGGCATTCCTGTGTACGTAATCAACCCCGCAAAACCACAAGAATGCATCGGAGAAAACAAGCTTCCTATGAGGCAAAAAAAGAAAAAAAAAAAAAATTAAAAATATTCATTTTTTCCCCCAAATTATTTTGAGACGAGGCAACATCACGCTATCAGTTTCAGATTATGTGATCAGGAAAAGTAAACTGTTTGGGGGGGAGGGGGAGGGGGAGGGAGAGGGGTAGAGGGGGGGGAGAGAGAGAGAGAGAGAGAGAGAGAGAGAGAGAGAGAGAGAGAGAGAGAGAGAGAGAGAGAGAGAGAGAGAGAGAGAGAGAGAGAGAGAGAGAGTAAACTAAGGAAAGAAAGGGGAGATTAAAACAGGATGGAGATATAGATGAAAAAAAAAAAAAAAAAAAAAAAAAAAATGAAACGCAAAGAGGAAGCAGAGTGAAATGGCGGGTGATGGCGTGACGGCAAACGATGTAAACAAGAAACGCACGCACGCACACTAACACGTCCAGGCTTGCCTTGTGTTCACGGGGCAAACCAGCCCGACGCCATGAGGTCTCCATGACACCACAAAGAATTCGCAGCCCGGAGTGACACCAGCTCACCTGACATCAACTGCCCCCCAGCCCCCCTACCAAACACCCCCCACGATGGCATCTCGGTTCGACGTCGTAACTATTTCCGACTGACTTGAAGAGTTATCCGACTACACTGCGGTTATTCCAAGGGAAACGTGTAATCTGCGCAGTTACGAGTGGTGACGGTAGTGCTCTGAAGGAAAGACGAGGATAGGATCGGGAGGGTAGATGGGAATAAAGGGAGCATAGAGATTAGCCGAGATAAAAAAGGCAGTCACATAATCTCTCTTTGGACGAAAGCGATCAAACAAAGGGTGTCGCATGAACCCGCAGCATGAAAGATCCCGAATGGAAGACCTTCGCCTGACTACATACATACGTACATATATAAAACACACACACACACAAAATTAATGGTATTGTCATACAGCCTCTTTAAAAGCAAAAGATCAAATGTCTGCGATCAGATTTGAAAATCACCGTTGGCTTCCCTAGCGTGTCTGAAAAGATATTAAAAAAAGCGGGTATTTATTTTAGATAAAGTCATTTGTGAAGCGCAAACTGGATAGAACATCAAAAGAGCGCAGCAGTGACGCACCACGAGTGAAGGTCATTACTTCCTGTTGATAACCGATTCATCGCTGATTGAAAAAAATATTCCATACGGAGTTAAGCTTCATTGCCAGTGTATAATCTTGTGTAGAGTGAACATACACCTAAACATTCATACAGAGTTGTTGTATCCAAACACGAGCTACTTTTTCTGATGAGAAAGTGCAGTGTCGTGTATTGACTCAGCTCAGGTAGCGTGACTCCACCACCCCCCTTGCCGGTAAACACAACTATACACCCCAGGCAGCCGCACACACCCGTACTCTTACAGTACACACGCACCCAACATACACACCTGTGATGGTTACTTATCAGACCATGCAACACTTGCCTCTATGACCACTCAGCCAGTTAGCATTAATCTGAGCTAACAATGGACCAACGCCTTTCCTATCAACTGGCAATCAGCTATAACGCGCATGGCGAGAACCAGAACGTGGTTTTCTTCGTTATCAGAAGCATTTTGCAACCACACACCGCTACCACAATAACCACCACAATGCCTACTAAAATCCCCCACGAACCGATCCGTCGCCAACCATGCAGAGCCCTACCACCATCGCCGAGGTCCCACCGGCCGGCCACCCGCATCACAATTCATCTGCCACCACTACCGGCTAACAAGCAAACAAAACCCTCCTCCGCTGTGCAACACGCGGAGTGGCGATAAGGACATTTTAGATTTGTCTCTGTCTATTAGCCGCGTTCATTATCAGAAGTGTGATAATTTAAAACAGAATCCACTAAAGAAGGTCTAAGTACGGCAACAGTAGCTGTACGCGTTTTTTTCCCGCGAATGGACGAAATCCAATAAAGGAAACCTGCGAGTCGTATACAGGCAACCACGGCGAGGAGAATGCACATAAAAGATAAAAGGTATCATTGACAAGATCTGAGAGGGGCCTTCTCCGCTCCTCCAGCTTGTTCCGTAGCGTGGGACCCGGTGACGCGTGGGACAGCCGCGTCGGCGCGCGAGGCATACGTAGCACTTAATTATAATACCATCCGACATGCACACATTTTATAACCTTAATAAGCAGCATGTACAAGTGGGTCAGGTGGCGTCCTGATTGGAATTCTAATGACTGCTCCACCGTCCTTTGGTTTAACTAACGAACCCCCAAATTAACATAAGCGAAGCCCCGACCAAGAGGCAGCCAGAGCACATAACACATGTTTCCTTTGAACAAAATCTGCCTCGAAAGAGTCGACTCATCTCTTCAAATGAGAAATCGCCAGACTCTTAATGTATTTGTCGTTTATTCCCGCACAAACTTCTGATTTGCACTTATGTATATATATAAAAAAACTTTTAAAAAGCCACCAAACTTGCGTGACGCGACAATCTTTAGAAAACACCCGAATGCATCGACACAGTGCAAAGCTCTCCCGATCCGCAACCAGAATTGATATCCAAGTTTTACATTCATGAATAATAATGGTGTTCTTTGGTGGCGCTGCCGTAATTATTCAGGTGCAGACACACGGTACTGACAAGGCGTTGGTGCCGGCGTGAGCCCGCATACCATTATGTCCTCATTAACTAATAGCCGTGCCATAATAGCCCTAAATCATGTGCTAGGCATCACAGCAATATCACCATCAGAAAACGTTTTACAGCTGATTTGAATTTGAAATCTGACACTTTGCAATAGATCTTTTTAAATGGCTCCATTGACCAACACCACGCATCTGTGCACTCGCATCTTGGCACACAAATCACTGCCAGGCTTACTACCGTGATCTGACCCCCCCCCCTTCCTCCCGGACAAATGCGAAAATAAATGGAAGGTGAAAGGGAAAATATATAAATAAATACATGTACCATAACTCAAATAGGGACACATCTCAAAGCACGTGACGCAGACAGTACTCTCGATTCATAATCACGACTGTGATGCAATCTGCCCCACACTGGTTCTTATCTTTTATCTGTCATGACCTCGTTATAGAGTACAGCCCGTATCACGTTGAACACACCCTTTCACATCCTCTCTTTCCTTCAATAAAGCAAAGGCGAGACAGACATTACTTTCTATTTCTTTATTAACTTATTCTACTTTATCTTCCGTATTAACTTTTAGAGAAGCATCGGTCAGTTACATAAGCCAGATATTGTAATATTGCCGTAACCTCAAAATCTAATTTCATGCACAAGTACCCGGATGACAGGTTACCATGAAAATAAGAGAAAATATAAATGCACACACTGTCCTTGATCTTCCCTCGTCTGTAATTATGTATAAATGTGTACGGTACAGTCAAACAAATTGATAACATTGTCAACCATGTAATAAACTAGCGCAGTTTATGAAATGCCCATTTTTATATTTAACCCGGCGGCACCATCTTCCTGAGGCAAGTAACGTAAAAAGTTAAGTTTTCAAAAGTATTGATATCGCTGACGCTCAAGACAGCTTGACAACAAACTTTTCCCCCCTCGGACAGACTTTGCTGAATACCAAATAACCTTTGAAGTGATAAGAAGCAAGTTCGGAAATGGGTGCCTTCAAAAATATTCTTATCTGGTATTAATCTACGTAAAACATTAAAACGTCAATCCACCTTCTCTGATATCCATTGAAGAAAAAGAACCAGTAGCCTTCAAAAGCAAAGAAAGAAAGAAAGAAAGAAAGAAAGAAAGAAACAAGCATTATCTGAAAGTCCACAAAAATGACAAGCGTTCATCTGAGACTGAGTCACAGCTCGAGATTAAACATCAGTTCACGGGCCCGATGACTTTACTACTAAACGTTGAGAGTTCTGCTCGGAGTTTTGACACGGCCTTTGTCTGGTTCTCGTGGCAGCGGCCGGGCCATCCCACGGCCAGACCCACACGGCGGTAGTCATCATGCTATCATGCAACCCCCCCCCCCCCCCAATCCCACCGCCATAACACGAGACAATCGGAGGGGAAAAAAATCTTCCGCGCACTCCACGAGTCGCCCTTATTGCGTCATCGTGTGCGGACTACTTGCAAAAGGACTGTCTCTAAGAGGCTGTGTTCAAGAGACGAGTTTGGCTCAATTTTCCCCCCTTCGCGTGTTCCAGCCGAACCAGAGCCCAAACCCGTTCTGGTCCTCCACGCCGAATGTAAACACACAGGCCCGGGGGCGAAGCGGAGACCTCCCTCGCACCACCCGAGTTTCTGCCTTCCTCCTCCCCGTACCAGAGACGGCTTTCCCATGCTCTTGGCGCGGGGTTAACGGAGGGTTCTCGCGAACGCAGAGGGAGTTCCCTGCTTGCGACGCCTCTGCATAAGAGCCCTTTTCGAGATGCGAGCGCGTCTCCTCCTCCCCTTCCCCTCCGCCCCGGCACGGGAAGAACAGGCGCAAGCGAGTCTCCCGCCACGGCATCCCTGTGTAAGGTCGACTTTGGGATGAAGCCGACCCAGGTCTCTCCCGAGCTCGGCAGACGAGTTTCTCCCTGGGCAGAGGCTCCGTAAAGAACAAAGCGATGTGCAACATTCATAGGGGTTGAAGGGAGGGAAGGGAGTAGGAAGGGAGACAACAACAGCAGATGTGGGGGGGGGGGGATGGAGGTGGAGGAGCAGGGGGCCCGCTAGGTATAACGGCGAGACAGAGTGCAAATGTGTAATATTCTACGACATGTGGAGAACACGAGGGTACGGGTGAAACCCGTGCCCATACGTGCATTACCTCGCCCACTGTGGCCACGAACCCAACCGGTCATAAAGCCCGTGAAGCTAGTGCCGTCACAACACGTGGCAAAACAGCGGGTAAGTAAGCAAAGCAAAGAAAAAGAAAGACAGAAAAAAAAGAAAGGCGACGAGCGATAAAAAACAGAAGATAAAAAGCTGAAACACTAACGATTCTCGCATCTCCTTGCCCTCCCAATATTACCAATCCCCTCCATAATTTAGCGTGACTCCAACCGAAGAGGCAAATCACCATTATGGAAGGCACTCCTTAGCGTAGGCTGGGAGAGGGAAGGGGGCATGGATATATCACGTGGTATTTATGGCCTCAAATAAAGTTGGCAATTATAAACTTTTAGCTCCGTCGACCCCCAACGCCAACACCCCTTCCCCTTCCTACTCACCCTCTTCCTCCATCTAAACGCCAACGCAAGCAGGATAGGATGGGCAAGCAGGCACCCCCCCATCTCAAACGCCGTCCAGACAAGGGAAGAGGGAAGGTGAGTGGAAGAGAGAAAAGGGGAGGGGGTACAGACGGAGGGGAGAGAGAAAAGCGTGAAGTACAGACGAAGGGAAGAGAAGAGGGAAGGAAAAGACGGAGGGATACAGAAAGAGAAGGGGGAGAAAAAGATGGGTTGAAGAGGGAGGTAGAAAGAATGGAGACGGGGAAGGAAAAGACGGGATGAGTGGGCAAATAGGGGAAAAATGAACAGCAAAGAGAAAAACGCGAAAGAGATTGATTGATAGATAGATAGATAGAGAGAGAGAGAGAAGGGGGCGGGGAGGAACCCCAACTGAACGGGCCTTCGTTCTCTGTAACACCAAGACACAGAAAACAAGTCTAGACGAATGAAACACTAGTTGTCTGTCCGGAGATCTTACGTCATGTGGGCGCTGACAAGAAGGGGGGTTAAGGAGGAGAGGAGGGGAAAAAAATGGGGAAAGGGAAAAGGCGAGAATATAAGAAAAATTAGGAAAGGAAATAGTTACAAGAAAAGAGAAAAAAAAAGGAAAGGAGAGGGGAAGTGTGCGGAAGAAAGAGAAAAGAGAGAGACGGAAATGAGAGAAAGAGAGAGAACCACAAAGAAAGAATACGGCATAGCGGTTCTCGGGTGTACGGATGAGGGTCGCACAGCCAGCGAGGGTCACATGGGACATAGAGGGAGGAGGGGAAGAAGGGGTGACTGGGTGCTAGCTCAAGTTATTTTTCCCCCACTTCTAGAATCTCAACCGGGCTACCCTCTGAATCACTGGGAATCTGGCGAGTAATTTCCCATATCTTGGTGCTACGCAAAAGAGAGAGAGAAAGAGAGAGAGAGAGAGAGAGAGAGAGAGAGAGAGAGAGAGAGAGAGAGAGAGCGAGCAACTAATAGAAATACCATTAGAAGATAACAGGAGGGATAATAATTTCCAATAAACAGTAAAAATATCAATAACTTATTCAACTAACCACAACATAATACGTAGGAGGGGTGGGGAGAAGGAACCGAACGTTTCTTGCATCCTGACTGGCACTTTTAATGGGCCGGGATCCCGAATGGGTACGGCAGACCAGGGTGCTATTTATCCGTGACAATCACAGAAAAAAGCGAATTGATAATATAAAAAAGGAGAAAAGTGAGAGAGAAGGAAAACAATAGAAAATTTAATAACTATATTCACGATGTATAATCGTAAGAAATAAAAAGAAGCATAAAAAGATGCAAAGGCATGATCCAATAATGAAGATGGAAGGGGACAGATAACGGGGATGCAGCAAGAAGGAAAAGGGAGAGTAACAGAGAAGGAAGGTGGGAGGGAGGAGAGAGAGAGAGATGGGGCTGCTCCCACTCCCCCCTAGAGGCGAGGACCCGATTAGAAGCTGAGCAAGAAGAAAAGCAGCGACGTGATGAGATGCATGGCTTACGCGAAACCACGAAGGTGATGGCAATCCGTCAGTTGAAAGGGCCAAGAGAAAGCAGAAAAAGAGATGGGAAGGAGGGCGAAAGGAGGAGGAGGAGGAGGAGGAGGAGGAGGGGAGAGAGCGGAGAGGGGAGGGGACTACTCTTAGTAACATTCGCTGACTCACGCCTGACAACCCCCCCCCCTCTGCCCCTCAACTACAGCATATACAAAACTCACTAGCTGCTAAACGCAATACACACAGACTCCACGACAGGAGCAAAAAACACAATTAGCAACAAGAAAAAAGAAAAAAGAAAACCCTGTAAACGCGATGCTGAGCTCAAGCACACATACGTACATGTACACACAAATACACACATACGCACACAACGAAAGGTCAAGAGAGGGTCAGAGTTCACCAATAAACAAGACCGGGCTGACTACAGGAGATGCAACAGGAAGCAATGTCTGCAGCAACGAGGAAAATGGGGGAGGCAGGCCTACTACGAAGAAAGGAGGACGTAATGCTCTCGGGATACGGTGAGCGATGGCATCACTAAGGCGCAACAGGGTCATGGTAGCAGGGAAACAGAAGAGGAAGAGAGAGAGAGAGAGAGAGAGAGAGAGAGAGAGAGAGAGAGAGAGAGAGAGAGAGAGAGAGAGAGAGAGAGAGAGAGATTTACATGCGTGGAACGGGAGGGAAAGGCTCACAAAGAACAAGGAGGAAAATGAAAATGGAAAAAAAGGGAAAGGCTGATGAACGAGAGGAACACTAAAATTAGTCCTCGAAGTCTTATATATATACATGCGCAAACACAGACACACACATTATATATTACATGTACAATACACATACAATATAATCATGAAAATCAGATTCTGGTAGTTTAAAAATACATTAGCTTGCGATCATTGCATGGCGTTGAACAGTGGGCGTTTGCTGGATGCAGGGTGAACATCCCGGGCGCACCACAAGGATACAGTCCTGATGGCGATGTTTAGACAGCCGGCATGAGAGAGTCGTGTCTCCTGCTGTATCAAGAGGTGAAGGGAGTGAGTGGGAAGGGGGGATTGGAGGAAAGGAAAAAAAAAAATGTGTTGGGAAAATAAAAACAAATATATAGCCAACGGCAACAACGATCAGAGTAAAATATGGCTCGAGGTATCCTGAATTTCCCCTTACCCGTACACAATTTATTTAGCAAAAACGTTAGCAATTACCCTTTTAAAATAGCCTTGAATTTCCCCTGGCACTAAACGTTTATCGCCCCACCTAAGCAGCTTGTCATTCAGATCATCCAGTATAGGGCATGCAGAGCACGTGCATAGCAGATGCATGAATCGAAATGTTTGTTCTGGTCTAACATGTGGCTTTGGTTTAAGTAAACAAAAACCACGTGGCCGATGGTATCAACAGGGTCGCAGTGAAATGGATTCAGTATTTAGGCGAGACATTACCATTATAATCTAAGGCATGGCGGGGAGCGGGAAACCACCCACTCCCCGGTCACTGCCTCCCACCCGCAGAGCAATCACGGAGCGGCAGTAACAACTATGCCGACAACAACGACTAATCTTGTTAATCGAGCATTCAATAATGTATACACAAAAAAGAAAGAAAAAACAACATGCATGACAAAATGCTGGCACTCAAGCGGCCGCGCACTCGGAATACAGATCGCCGGCGCTCGAATTCATATTCCTCGGACGGCGCCGCTGTCTCCACCTCGCGCAATTACAACACGCCGCAGAGCGACTGCCAGGCGGGTTATGTGATGCTCGGGCAAGGCCATCAAAGCTTTTACCTCGCGGTGGATTCGTTTTGCTGGGTCGAGTGACACGCTTTAGGACGCCAACCTGGTAATTACGCAAAGAAGCAATACCGCTAACATAATTCCCCTGAGACTTGCCAAATGACAAAGGTGTACCCTAACAGCTTCAAATGAATCGAGGGGTGTTCATATGCGAACTCGAGACATTTTGGCGTATTCTGGATGAAAAGGATTAATATAACAATCTTATGAGATTTCATCTCAGCAACAAATTATATATAGTTGGTATAGCAAAAACTTCCAAAGTTATTTTAGCGCACGCAGCCATCAGTGATATAAAACAAACGACAGGCTCAACACGCTCCTCGCATACAGAAGGAAGACCAATGCAGCCAACCCTCACCGTTCCTCTGAGTTCACCGTGAGCAAATAAACGAAAGGAGCAAAGTAGGGAATAAATACGTGGCGAGAAAACAAAAGGTCCCTTATGAGCAGCGCGCGTGTGCCTTGTGCAAGCTGGTGTCCCGCTGTCGCCAGAACACTGGCATAATTTGCAAAGACATGACGTCACACACAGGAAGACTCCCGGATGATCTTCTAATTCACTACTGTTGGAAGACACGTCACATGCAGTGCTGGTGCCTAAGATGACGGAGGGGTAATAAATTAGAGCAGTGCGTGTGTGTGTGTGGGGGGGGGGGAGGGTGCCCAATGAAGGAAGAGGAGGAAGTGCATGAAGGGAAGACGGAGAGGGAGCCAAAACTTTGATACATTTATTCTACAAGGGATAGAGGACAATTGAATAACTAAAGCTTAACCGACCAATTCCCCGCCCGGTGCCGTCACACTTTCAACTAGTCTACCACTTTAATAACCCACCCCCTAACCCTTACCACCATACCCTCCAACTACGACCCTCGCGACTTTCTAAATAACCTCCCCTCCTCACTTTTGCTGCTTTTGCTCTTCCTCCTCCCTAGCTTATCCCGTCGAAGGGGCTCAAGGAAGACCTCTCTCGTGTCACTCTTTGAACTCCCAATCCCCCTCATCTCTCTCTCCAGCGCCATCGCCGCCCATTCCCTCCTCATAACGCCGTTCTACATTTCGCACTGGCTTTACATAATTAAATACACGTCCAAGCCACCGTCACTGGCCGGCGAACCTGCCGTACAGGAGTTTAAAAGAGCTTAAGAACGCAGGTGACGAGGCTTAACTTTAAGAGCCTCCAAAGAGGTTCGTGGATAGGAAGAGGGGGGGGGGGGGAGGAGGAGGAAATACTTTAAAGAGTGATAGCTGGTATGAGGATGACAAGTAATGAAGAGGCTGAATATACCGGCGGAAGAAGAGGAAGAGAACACCAAAGAAGCTGCTTGTAGCCCCCCCCCCCTTCTCGTAGCCTCGTGTATATAAAGAAACAAAAACGACCCAGTCTGCGAAGCCCCACGACGGCCGAGGAAAGGGGGAGGAGGAGGAAAAGGGGAAAGGCGATGGGTGGAATGGGGGTGGTGGGTGGTGGTTATTAGAGAAGAAAGACAACACCATGGCGTGACGGACGCGAGGGGACACACCCTAGTACACTCTCATACACTCACCATCTTTTCCCCGACACTCGTCCCCTTTCCCTCTATGATTCATCACACGCTTAAAGAGCTTAGATCACCAGCCTCCCTCGTCTCTCTTCGTCTCCGTCTCCCCGCGACGGAATAAAAACAAAAGCCTTTCAAAAACACATACAAGATTAGACTTTCATCCGAAGACGAAATTACGTCGAGCTCCCTTACCCGATACCAAAAAGCCCTACGTAATGGATACTTCAAACACGCGCGTCTCCATTCAACCCGACGGCAATATCGCGAGAGGGAGGACGGAGAAAGGAAAAAAGAAGGCTCGGAATGGTGAAGCGAGACAATACCGGACTCGGGTCAAAAGTACGAGTTATTGACGAGATCTCCACGAAATGATGCAATGAAGGTGATTTCGAAATGGACGGTGTCTTTGAAGACTGTGGCCGCGTCAGAAAACGGTAAGAGGTAAGCGATGATGATAAAGTACGTATACACAACACTAACGGATCACAAATCTCACAGACTCGCCTACATCAATCCATTAATCCATTAGACGAAGAAAGAAAAAGACAAAGGAAGAAAAAGACAGACAGAAAAGGATCACGACGAATGCGCAGTCACCCCTCCTCTCCTCCACATGCCACCACCAGCACCTCGGCCGCAAAAAAGCGTATCAAATGCACATGGTCTCGGGGCTGACAAAACATCTTGGCTTTGCCTTTTCGGGAACAGAAGCATCTTAGCATCCCTGACGACGAGCTGAATAGCGTGAGTGATCCCAAGGTCTTCGTCCCTTTGCTGGCGTTTCCTGCTACTCTCCTCTTCCTTCCCTCTTTCTTTCCCTATCCCTACATCTTCGCCTTGTTTCCATTCACCGTAGTATCTTTCGGCTGCTTGAAGTCCACCGTCTCCACCCCCGCCTCCGCGTCACAACTGAAACGCGACTTTAAAGAAATCTCTCTTTAGTCGGACGTGGATCCGTCTCACTTCCTGGTTTACACTAAACTTAAAAAAGGAGATAAAAGACAGGAAAAGATGAACAGAGAGAGAGAGAGAGAGAGAGAGAGAGAGAGAGAGAGAGAGAGAGAGAGAGAGAGAGAGAGAGAGAGAGAGAGAGAGAGAGAGAGAGAGAGACGCACGTCTTAACCAACCGAGCTAATAATTCTCAGAAGAGGTGGCGAGACATGCAACCCAGTACCTGGTCCCACCACACGCAGGTAGACACAGGCAGACAGACAGACACACCAAGGGGCTAAAGCTGGAGTTCCCGGGCACATCGTTCCGCTTCCTCGCCGCCATGCCCTGACCGTGGGCTAGGCGGGACTGGGGACATGCGAGGGTAGGGCCGACCTGTGCCGTCGCGCCCTGCTTGCCACGTGGTCCCCAGGAAAAGTGGCACTTTGCTAAAATGTCACTGTATGCCAAACCCACTTACAACATCGCCACAATGACAATGGTATATTTAAATGAACCCTCGTGGAAATATGAGGTCGGATGGAAAAAAAAGGAAAATATATAGAGGACGTTTGCAATGCATGCAGATAAGGATCGCCAATAATATGCCGAAATTGGACCGCATTATGCTTTCATTTACTTGTCTTCGGGGATATTTAACTTAAGTGTAACGTGACAAAATTTTAGTTTGGGTAAAACTACAGCCATAATAAATCGACACACGGATACAAGAAATAATACGATACATTACAACAGCCGTCATAAACACACTTTTAAACCCTGAAAACAATGACATAATGAGAGAGAGAAAAAAAAGCAAATGAGCAAAATGCGCCTTCTTCTGACGGAACACCACCTTTAAGGTGGACGAGCCGGGGAAAACGCACAGCAAAAGCGACCTTACCGAATTTATAAAGATGGCAGAATGGAGGAGGAGAGGAGAGGAGAGGAGAGGAAGGAGGGAAGGGGGAAGGATTGGGGGCTGAACAATTTGCGAGTGACTACCCCCCTCGCATCAATCTAACCGGATGAGAAGAGAATTGCTGGCGGTGTGAACGGGTGGGGGGGGGGGGAGGGGGTTCATGGGGGGCCCACCATGCAGACGACCGATCCTTAACCCTTCAAGTGCAAGTGTGACATAGTCTGACACTCGACACACGCCCCGTCTCACTCCCTTCTTCCAAAGCTGACGGACGGGGAAGGAGGAGAGGGGGCGCGGATGGGAGGGTCAAAAGACCTTGGGATTAATTCGGCCACGCGAACAGCAACGCGAGATGCTGGATAAGCGTTTATGCCACTATGCATGAACGTATTAGAACGTATCTGATGAGGAGATATGCAAAGCGGCCTGACAGACAAGTAGCTACTGGCGTACTAGCAACGATGAAAGCGTCCCGGAGGCGGCAAGACTTTTGAAAGTATTGAAGCACAGGATGATTGCCCCGACACTCTCGCGTCGGCCTTCCCTGAAAATGCGTGTCATTCCTGGTAAACTTTAGCGCGTGCGTGCGTGAGGAAAAGAGGAAGAGAGAGAGAGAGGGGGGGTGGGGGGAAAGGAAGAGGGGGGAAGGGAGGGGAGAGAGGGAGTGGGGGGAAAGGAAGAGGGGAGGGGAAGGGAGGGAGGGAGGGAAGAGAGGGAGGTGTAGAGATCCCTGTGTAACATTCCCCTTCACATTCTACCCTCCACTTATCCCCCTACCCCCTCCCCCATACCCTCTTCCTGGCCTACCCATAACCGCCCACGTGGCTGTCAACAGAACCGGAAAGGCTGCGAGGCAAGCACAGCGTGTGGGTGGACAAGGGGCGGACACCAGAAGAGCAAGAAGAAGCATTCGACGACAGGATCAAAGCAGGCCAAAGCCAAGACGTCCCTGGCGAAGGTCGATACTGCCCGGTTACCCAAGCTTTATGAAAGGGTACTGGGGAAAGCAGAATTGGAGTAGGAAAGACCCTTACTTAAAATGGGCATTCTCTCTCTCACACAGGTGGTCGTGGCCGTCTGCCAGGATCTGCCCATTTCATGCAATGCCGGACCTGTCAAAAATCATGCAATGAAGAGTTTCCCGGAGAGTCTTAGAACTCGTCTTGCCAGATCGTCGCGAATAAAAATACTAGTGAGTAAGAGCAAAAAAAGCACCAAGAGGATTTTTAAAATGTCATCCGTTAGGGGATTCTGCGAAGTAGAAAATATTTACCAACATATACACAAATATGATACGTATAAAAGCGGGATATCATTTCCTCAGTCATCGACCCAACCAAGAAATGACAAGCAACAATTCAGTTCAAATAAAAATAAAAAGCAAATAAATAAACAAACACAATCTAACCCCACCCACGTACACATACACAGAAACAAAACAGGACAAACACATCCCACGACTCAAATGACTCTTCAAGTCTCGCCTTCGTTCTCACATCTTCCCCTAAAGTTTAAGACTCCCATCAAGGCAGCCAGACAACAGGACACAACGGTGGCGGCAGCGACGGCGGCGGATGGCGGTGGCGAAGCGCTCTTTACAACAGACCAGGGAGCGGGAACACTCTTCTGCCAACCACCTGTTGTTCACCGCCACCACAGCCTCCCCTCCCCCTCCCCTCTCCCCCAGGACCCTCCCTTATCCCCTACCACACCACCACCACCGCTAACGCCACCACCAGCACGCTCGCTCCAACACACCTACCATTAACTTTCATAAACCACCAGAACACTCGGCTGAATATAGACCGTTCCCGTCTTCTTTCAGGCTTGTCTCTTGAGTTAATGGGAAACTAAGAAATATAGATCTTTGGACACATCATAAGAGAGGAGGAGAGGAAAGGGAGAGGGAGAGATGAAAGAGGAGGAGGGGGTAAGGAGGTTTCGCTGCCTTGCGTTAATCATATCCGGAAGACAGGATATAGTGTTCTACACCTCGTTACGAGAAGCTCCATTCTCGCACACAGTTAATACAAGCTCCCCTCCCCCTCCCCCTCCAATTCGCAACCTCTTTCCTTATCCTCGTCTCTTGCATGCCCTTGTTAGGAACAGAAATAGATAGGAGGATGATTCGAGACCGTAAACGAGAAGCGGAAACGAGGGGGCGGGGAGCAACAAGAGCGAAGGAAAACGTTTGAAGTCTTTACGGACACGCAATCCATCAATACCCGATGCCCAATGGCCCCCATCCTCTTCCTCTCTATAGGTACGCACTCAGCATTCACACACTTTACATCAAACCCGCTTCTGCCCACATCCTACACTCTTCAGGCGGGAGAAGACCAGTTTTTGCCCATCCGGTTTTGCATTACGATCAGAGTGCATGTAAAACTCCGATGTAATTACACGTCTCGACATCGGGCAGCACTTTTTCCGCGTTTATTGGCACTCGTCTTCTCTAAACTTCCCCGTGCACGAGAGGAAATATGCCCGTTTCATCAGTTTTTCCAAAACTGTTCTTTGAATTAGGCGCTACTTCTGTGTATAATGCAAGATCACACAGGCCTACAGATCTAGGCACTGAAACATGTAAATTACTCAATCTGCCGGACTACAGTACAGACTTGTATTGCCTCGCCATTTACATATTGCTCGTAGCATAACAATACTCGCCACTAATAAATACGAAGTAATTAATTTCCACACCTGCTTCTTACACGGGACATGCATCGCAACTTTCCCAGCCGCACCTCCGCATCCCCCGAGGTCTCTCCTGCACCTCATCCTCGGTCCTTAAATCCCGATTAGCCTTCCCGTCCGACGGCATTCATTTTCTCCTTAATATATCGTGTAATTACTCCTGGTTTACCTGTCCGTGTGCCCCCTCCCCCCACACTCTTTTTTAAGGAGTAAGAGCAATAAAGCCATAACTCCTGTCTGGTTTACAACCGTCCTCCCGAGACCCAGTGGCTACTCTTCCACCCTCCCCTAACCTCGACACCCTTTTGAAAAAAACATGATGTCTGGGCGTCGGTGTTGCTACGCAGTGCCTCTCCGTTTGCAGTGCCTCGTCCTCCAAGTCCACACGTGAAGGGTGAAGGACCATCTGCAGCTGGTGGGTACTGTGGCCAGCACAGGAGCGGCGCCACAAGCAAGCAACCATCCTCCTCCTCCTCCTACCAAGCACGTCTTCACGCTCCAACGCTCCCGACGGTGTTCCCACGCGGCGCCTCCTCCCTCGTCCCCGCCGGCACCTCACCCTCATCAAAACCTCTCGTAGGATACTATGCAGCAAGTCTGCCTCTTGGAAGCATTCCAGAAATACCGTTACATTGCATCGTTTCATCCGTCATTTATCGCGTATGCTTTGCACTCGCTAGGACATCCCCCTCAAAATCTGTCCAAGGTTTTTCATCCGAAATGTAGGCATTCTAACTAGCCACCTCCCTCAAGCAAGCCATATGTACGAAGTCCCAGAGATTCATAAAATCATCATATCCTTGTCACCACGAGATCCACGTGCGCCTCTAGGACTGTTCATATCGCACTCCCATCTCCCTTTTTTACTCCCGCACTCTGTACCTTCTCCACAAAGAAGCATCAACACCTCTCTCCTCTCCGGGACAGATGGAATCATAATGCGTGAAGAAACAAGTCCACGACCACATTCCGTGAACCGTAGCGCGCCTGCGAACGTCGCCACGAAAACCCGCTGATCTTGAATATCAAACACATGAACTTGGAACAGAAAGACCTGTTAATGGATCACGGAGCACCTCGGAACAGAAAGACCTGTTAATGGATCACGGAGCACCTCGGCCAAATTGAAACACTAGAACCTTTCAAGGCTGCCGCTTAGTCGCCCACGTGTCACATCTAACAAGTTCCTCGAGGCCCCAAATTGGACACTGGAGAGGTTCGGGAGAGGATCCGAGAGGTCTCAGAGCAGAGCCTTACGACCCTAAGTTGTCAACTGCTTCGCGTCTTTCCCTTGCGATCAGTCAAAATTATCAACATTCCTAAACTTCCGCTCTAAATTCTTTGCATTCTTCGGGGAAGCAGTTTCGTAAACTGGCAAACGCGCATTCCAGGAATGAAGACCTGCGTCGGCGTGTGAGCAAACACAAGATATATTGAGCCTTGGGAATGAGAGGAAGGGTATAATGTAAGCGGCTACCATGCAATCCTACCCGGTGCTCCCGCCCTGGGACAACAGCCCGACGGTTAGAAACGCGAACGAGACACCAGCGGTAAGGCGGCGCCCGTCACAAGCGTCCAGGGTTATCCTCGTCCCTCCGAAGTCTTGAATAACAAGAGGCAACACGATACCACGAGTAGAGGGAAGAAAAATCCTGAAGGATGACTTGCATGGAAAAGCGACAGGCTGCCTGCAAGATGTAATAAGACAATGTAGAACGAGAGTAAAAGAGGGAATACAGCGTTGATACACGCACGTATTTTTGTTTTCATTTTGAAACAACGAAAGAAAAACTGAAGGCCGAGGATGACCTTCAGAGGCGAAGTGGAAGCCGACCTGAAAAAATGCACCTAAAAATCATTTACCCACAGCAATGACCTCAAGGAACTAACAGCTTTAAGGAAATTCCCCACGGCGAAGGTCACATGGCCAACGGGTGCAAAGAGGGTCAAAAGCAAAAAATGCGTGACAACCGCAACGGGAATGCCATAATGGCGATACTCAATGTCTTATCACGTGGAAACAATGACATTACCGGATACAATGATACGGCCCGCGCCCACAATGACTTGGCGGCGACAACCGCTCCTTAACCCGGGAAAGTTACTAAGCTACTGCAGGCATCTCGTGGCTGGAAAGGCGGCTGGGATAAGGAATAAAACATAGCGGGCATAAAGAATGATGGAGAGGATAGTAAAAGGGCTGCAAAGCATAGCGAAATGGATAGTGAAAAAATTAAAACAAAGAAAAAGCAGAAAGAGCGGAAGGGTGGGGAGGGGGGGGGGAGAAAAATATGGGAATGTAAGAAGAGAAAGAGGAAGAGAAAGCGGGGACTAGGAAGAGGGAGGAGAGAAAGGGGCGCCACTCCTTGCATCCTCACGCCGCCCACAGACTTAAGGTCACGATGATGGGCGTTAGAATATTGCGCATGAGCTCCCCCTCCCCATGACCACGTGGCCCAACAACTTTCGTCGAAGCAGCTGACACCCACACCCCCAACCAACTACCCCCCCCCAGGCCCATTTGTTCCAAAATGCCTTCCACGACTAACCGCCCACGCCCCCTTCCCCTCGCGACGATCGAACACGTGGCCCCCAGAGACCACGTGGCAGGGCCGAGCAAGGAGCGGAGGAAGGGATAGGATGCCGCCAATCCTTCGCCCATCCATGCCTCGGGCAGCTTTCGCGTATTAACGGTACCTCCTCCGAGTCAACCGATCCTTCTCGAAGACGGGGAAGCGGGGAGAGGGAGAAAGCAACGAGATAAAAAAAGAGGATATAAAAGAAGTTCAGCGAACCCGAGACCATCTGCGAGAGGAGTTAAATGTTGGGGTGGCGTGAACTCGGAAGGTAAGAAAATAAGTAAGTAGTGGGTAAACGACCCCAAGGGACTCAAGCCGACAACAGGTTCTTGGTAGGCAAGACTCGCGCGCCTACACCTCCCCCCCCCTCCCCATCCGAAAAGTACAGCACACAGGCAGCTACGTCAACGGTCCAATGTTGTTTATATTGCCGACTGGACGCATCGCAACTATGTGAGGATGAAGCTAGCTTGCGTTCCGGCCTTATACAGCGACGCACCTGAGTCTTCAAGGCAGACGGTCTCTTATCTACAATACCTTGTCAAACTCGAGAAATAAATAAGTAAATAAAGAAAGAAAAGAGGGGAAATCTTAGGCCACAAAGGGAGTCCACCCTAACACTGAATATGCAGAAGTTTCTACGAAAGTGGGGAAACACAGGTGTAGGTAAAACCACCTCTCCTAAAAATAATAATCCTATTGTACCATCGAGTTGCACCCTGCCCCGTGGTGCAACAATAGGTCGTGGAAGCTGGAAGGGGGAGGGGCAGGTACCACGACCCCCTGCCAACCTCGGTACAGGATGCTTATGCAAGCACCCTGGCAACACGAGACATAACACACCGACCTCCCTGACTGACGAGCAAATGAGAGAGAGAGAGAGAGAGAGAGAGAGAGAGAGAGAGAGAGAGAGAGAGAGAGAGAGAGAGAGAGAGAATAAAGAACGATAAAAAAACAATTCAGCACTATTCCTTGCCCTCGAGCACCAAGGTAGCTATCCCACTCGATGCCATGACACCTTTTCTCCTGATGGCGGCAGCAGCGCCAGTGGTCTGCCAAGACGGTGTAAATCGTTGAACGAGTCAAGCCAGGCAGGAACCGCACACTGCAGTCTCGGACCCCCCCCCCCCCCATCTTTCTCACATCATTCGGGGAGCAAGCGAGCGAGCGAGAGAGAGAGAGAGAGAGAGAAAAGGAGAGAGAGAGAGAAAAGGAGAGAGAGAGAGAAAAGGAGAGAGAGAGAGAGAGAGAGAGAGAGAGAGAGAGAGGAGAAAGGAGAGAGAGAAGAGAGGAGACACAGAGGAGAGAGCAGAGAGAGGAGAGAGAGAAAGGAGAGAGAGAAAGATAAGGAGAGAGAGAAAAAAAAAGAGAGAAGAAAGGAGAAGAGAGAGAAGAGAGAGAGGAAAGAAGAGAGAGAGAGGAGAGAGAGAGAGAGAGAGAGAGAGAGAAGAGAGAGAGAGAGAAGAGAGAGAGAGAGAAGAGAGAGAGAGAGAAGAGAGAGAGAGAGAGAGAGAAGAGGAGAGAGAAGAGAGAGAGAGAGAGAGAGAGGAGAGAAAAGGAGAGAGAGAGAGAGAGAGGAAGAGAGAGAGAGAGAGAGAGAGAGAGAGAGAGAGAGAAGAGAGAGAGAGAGAGAGGGAGGAGAAGGGAGAGAGGAGTGAGGGAGGGTGAGAGAAACCGTGCCAACACAAAACTTTACCTACCTATATTCCATACCAGAAGCCAACTAAAGCACGCATACATACACGTACACACGCGCCCGGGCCCGCACCCGCACACACCCGCACTCTTCCGACTACAACCCCCCCCCCCCCTATAAATTCTCCTGCCGATACCTTGAAGACAAAACACTCTAGGCAGTGCAGAGAAGACAGAAAATCATGCAGAAGGAAAGAGAAACAGACAGGGTAGGGAGGGGAAGAGTGGGGTCAGGCAAGGTCTATCCAAACCACCCATCAGTTTGCACGCGTCCGTGTCTGCTTCCCGACCCCTTCCCTCTCCTCCTCCGTCCGTCAGTCAGTCACGAGGCTCGGCAAGGCAAGAAAAACCAGCAAGGTTAAACATAAACAATAATACGAAGTTGGCAAAAACAAAATATTTTCAAAACAGGGATTAAAGTAAACGATGAATTACGTCATGCTAGTTCCGTGAAAGGTACCTTTGAAGACAACAAAGAAAAGGAATATATATTAAGGGGAGTGGGTGGGAAAGGATATATATATATATATATATATATATATATATATATATATATATATATATATATATATATATGATATAAGTATATAATATAATATATATAAAATAAATATATATATAATATATATATATATTATATATATATATAAAATTTTATAAATATATATAAATATTATATATGTATTATATCATATTATATGTATATATATATATATAAATATATATTATATATTATAAATATATATATATATATTATAATTATATATAATTTTATAAATATATATATATAATATATATATATATATTATATTTATAAATATATTATAAAATATATATAAAATATATATATATATATATATATATATTATATATATATATATATAATATATATATAGATATATATATTATAATATTATTATAAATATAAAAAATTATATATATATATATATATATATATATATATATATATATATATATATATTATTAAAGAGAGAGAGAGAGAGAGAGAGAGAGAGAGAGAGAGAGAGAGAGAGAGGAGGGGAGAGAAGAGGAGAGAGAGAGAGAGAGGGAGAGAGAGAGAGAGAGAGAGAGAGAGAGAGAGAGAGAGGAGTACGTGACTTGTGTCGATGATATACAGGTGTTCGCCTTCACAACCGCGCAGAAACGGAACGCACTGTCGAAAAGGACGCACAGCCTATACACTCACGAATTCTCGCCCTCCTCCCCTCCCTTCCCCGTGCGCCAAGTTCAAGGTCGCCGTGTAACCCCAGTCCCTACCCCGTCCCTCCGTTCGTCACCGCCACTAGAACCATCGGTAAAGGGGGTCGGGGCCCTCCGCGCGCGCCTCCTCCTCCTCACGTCTCTCCCATCCTACCAGCTGGGACGCTAAGATTCCTGATAACGAAGAATAAGCGGGGTCCTTGAATGCCTTCCTCCGCACCTAAGGACGCAACAACCCGTGTCCGTTCGTGATGGGGGGTGAGGGGTGGACGAAGAGGGGGGGGGGGTCTCAACGGCTTCCAACGGAGTTTAATTCACATCCACGGCCGAAGCGCAGATTGTGTGACTGGGGAGAATATATATACAGCCGTGAACGACGCAACTCCCTCGCCCTCTCTCCCTCCCCTCTCGAGACACCTTCCTATACCCCCTCGGAACGCAGCCAACATGTAAACACTGACGGCAGTGCGTAGAATTTACTATGAAACTCTGCTCAGGCATACGGTCACGTGTACAGAAACAACCAGAACAGAAAACGCGCACGCACACACAAACACACACATCATGTACATAAAAAAAAGTGAACAGGTAAAATAGAGTGGTTCCGTAAGCCTCTAAAAACCCAAACATGCTTTGGTACTTACGGTTCCTCTTTCTCCCCCTCCCGTATCCCTACCCCTACCCCGCCCATTCCACTAACCCCCTCCTAAAGTCACACCCTTCAGAAACACGTCATCTCCTTTCAGCCTATTTACCTGTTGTCAAATACTTAGATGAGAGGGGAGGGAGGAGGGAGGGAAGGGGGGGGGAGAGAGAGAGGGAGAGAGGGAGGGAGAGAGAGAGAGAGAGAGAGAGAGAGAAATCCGAAAATAACCACAACGCAATTCCGAAACGGAGAAAGAAAATACACGACACGAAATGACTAACCACAATAAATATATAAACATTTAAACAAATAACAAAATAACACAAGACCGCTAACATCCCCCCAACAACAACAACAACAACAACAAAAAAAAAAAAAGGCGAAACACGGGCCACCCCAGCAGACGACGACGACGATGACGACATCCCCAACGTGGTTCCCCCATCGGCCGGTCTCGCTCTCACTCCACGTGGCCCGGCGCGCTGGGGTGAGGCCACACTTGCATCACGTGGAGAGCCGACACACTTGAAACAAGAGAAAACTCCACTCGCGGAAAAGGGGGGCGAGGGAGTGCGCGACCATAGTGCGGAAGGAGAGGGAGATAAACAAAGGAGAAGAGGGTAGGAGGAAGAGAAAGAAGGAGACGAGAAGGAAAGAAGAGAGGAGAGGTAGTAGGAGAAGAAACAAGAAAAATAAAGGGGGGAAAAGGAATGAGAAAATATGATAAATAGAAAAGCGAAATAATGGAAGATGGGAGAAGACAAAGACGAGAACAGAAGGAGGAGAGAGAGAGAGAGAGAGAGAGAGAGAGAGAGAGAGAGAGAGAGAGAGAGAGAGAGAGAGAGAGAGAGAGAGAGAGAGAGAGAGAGAGAGAGAGAGAGAGAGAGAAGCGAAAAAGAAACCGGGGAAAAAAACCGACAGGAGACAGGCAATTTCTACAGGAGTATCCCCCTTCCCGACAAACACTACAGAGAGAGTACCTTAAGAGACACGAATCAAAAACTTTAGTTATGAAAAATCGGCACACATTTTCAGCGTGCTCAGCCTAGAATGAATGACTTTAAATTCTCCCACCAGCTTTGCTCCACGTTTATTGTCAACACAAAAAGGGACGTTGCCATAGACTACAAACACGGGATAATATAAGTTTTTCTATAGGTTCTCATTTGAATACGAGAAACATAACTGGTGGAGGTTGCTCATGGTATTTCTTTGCAATGTTGGTCTATTTCCGCTTCCACACACTCATGTCATGCAAATTGTATCGTAACACAGCAGTGAAGACTGTCAACTGTACAGGTTATGTGACACTTTGACCTCTTTAACCAAATATGCTTGTAATCTCTTCAAGTGACATTTCAGGTGTTAAATCACCTCCATTGGAAGAGGAGACAACAAAGATAATATAGAGATAGGTATAGAATGCACTTACTAGTTCAATGTGTTAGTTTCTTACAACAGGATGCACACCTTGCTACCAGTGCCCAAGACAGCATTCCCTGGCTTGCAATACGTTCTGAATTACTAAGAAATCTAACAAATGATACCCTGCACACGTGAATCAATCAGTATGCAAACCTGTCAACAGACGCTCAACTTCAGATGGAATAGCAACATGTTAACAACAGGAACTCTGCACATGGCCTCTCTTACACAACTTATCATTGAGACTATCAATTTATGATTTTCTTAATAGTAAAAGTTAATTCATTAAAGCTATAGAATTCAAGAGGGCAAAGACAAGAAGAGAAAAGACCCCCAAATTGACACAAAAATTTTCGGAATCTGACAAAGTATTGGCAGCACAAATAAGCTAGCACCTTAAAAGGGCAGAATATGAACAACTGAATTAATTTTACTGCATTTGCAAGTCATGAGGATCAACACTCATAACAACTATTTAATTCAACTGTCTGGGCATTACAAAATTGTACGTCAGCCATCACCCGCAGCAAGACCAGGCCAGTGAAAAAGGTGTGGTTAGAAGAAAAGCACTCACTTGTGGCAAAGGAAATCCAATACCAGACAAGAAATCCCGTCTCCTATCGCAGGCTTAGCAACGACACCCACGCCAAGAATTACCTACTATGTAACTTTATGCACATCTCTGAAAGCACAACTTGTGTACCAATGAGGACCTTCACTTTCCTCCAAGACTCAGAATTCATACCAATGGTCTGCCATACCCCATTAATAATTTATGATGCATACTATTACCTACCTGGGGGAAAAAATTACCATGTGCCAAAAAAGCAATATTTAAAGAGACATGTCAAGGTGAGAATAATGCAGCACCTTATAATTTTCAACTGATTAATATACTTTAAATAAATCAAAATTATGAGATGCTATTGAAAATGTTTAGTGATTCTGCACCTTGTGGCAATATAACTTTAGCCAACTGATCAGCTCTTGCATCAATAACATTTATCATGCACTATTCAATACCAACAATGCAAAATCAAAACAGACGTAACCACTTTACCTATCAAGCGAGTTCATGCAAAATGACTTGACATTCGGCGAGTTTTCTCCAAGGAGCACTAAATACATCAAGAACCCACCCGCTACATTCTACCTTTGCAGAATATGGCCATGCACAAAATGCCGAAAATATTTCCAAGGCTTTCCCAGGCATGCGGAATCGGCTCTAATCAAGATACCTATACTAGGACTTACTGGCTCCTCCCCCCTCCCCTATTCCTACAATCACAAATGTATCTTGGCTTTTTGTACCTCAATAAAGCTCTTATTCTGTACTTGGCAGCTGTCACACTCAATGCAAATTTATGGTTGTTACCTTCTATTCATTGCCTCATCTGCATGCAAAATACAAACCCTTCTGTGAGGGACATTAATTTCCGAATCACACCCTTTCATCTTATGAAATATATAATAAACAAACACATAACTGAAATACTCCATTTGCCCCCTTTGTGACCAATGCGACGGTAAAGAGTGTGTTACTAAACCTCTCAACAGTGCAAATCTCCTTGAAACTGAGCAGTGGATTAAAAACACAAATTTTATGCTAAATGTACCCATGATTCTGCAGCTTAATGGAATTCTTTCATTAATTTATTCTCTAATTCTGAAAGTCTGGGTACTTGATCATCAACACTTCTAACTCCAACTTTTAACAGTTACCTTGATGCTTATTAAAGGCATTAATGTTAAGATATTGAGAACGTTTGTACGACCATAAGACACAATGACCAATTTCTCTCACTCTACCTTCCTTCAACTAGCATGCAAGAATCTCTCGCAATTCCACTCCCCTCCACCATCATTTTTCTCCCTTTCACCACTTCAACTCATTTCTCATTCACAATTCCATCCTCTTAATACAAAAGACAAACAAGTTAGACATGGCAAACCCATTTCCAGCCCCCTTGCCATGCCATGCACCAGCTTATGATTCATGCAAGTCCTCATTAAGTGAAGCAAATATCCACCCCTCTCTCTCACTCTCACAACGAATCAATTCCCACGACTATCATTAACATGGTAATTAATCAGAGAAAATATAAACACGCCCATAACACACAAGCAGATGTTAACACTCCCCTTTCTGGAAAAATGGGAAAAGAAATCCTATGCTAAAACTACCATAAAAAAAAAATAAATAATCAACAGCAACATCAATACATGTACTCGACCTACAAATAAAAAAATATATAGATCTAATAAAAAAAAAAAAAACATTTACATTTCCTCCAATTAACATAAATTACGTGATTTTCCCCCGACGCCTCGAAAACACGTGTCTCGCCATCCGGAAATACTCACGATCTATTTTAATCACTATATCAACTTTCTAAGTCCTTTAACACACACACCTTAAATGATAAAACACAGATGAAAGAAAATAAACGATTACCTTCTCCTACTTTCCTTAAAACACGTACATTAATTCACTCTTCTCTAGCCACACGAATACGAAATGTCCCTTTAAAACACATTTTGAACATTTCCAGCAAGATAAACACACAGGAATTAAAGACGACGACGCGACCTCGGCTCCTAAAAGGCATAGATAACTAAATAAACCCACCCTCAAGAAAATCGGTCGAAATTAAGGGTATATTTTTAAGACGTCACATGTTGGAGGGACGGACTCCATGCGTTTCCTGTTCGCGTGGCTATTTTACCTTCTTTCTCGCCTTCTGGCCTGGTCTTTTCGGCTCTACTTCCTGCGCATTGGTGCGGTTTCTCTGATAATTCGCTTAAGAAACGGATATATATATCTAAAACCTCCCTTTTTCTTCCTCTCTGTTCCCAACAAAGCGACGAGATTTTCCCCCCAGAGATCGAGAATTGTCATATTACGTCATCTGTTTCTATCCTGGCATGCTATTTCGGCGAGATTTTTCGATTCTCCCGTTCCCGGCTTTCCCTTCCGAGTACGAGCGGCCCTCGAGAAAACCGGAGTCGAGGAGGAGAGAAAAAAAAGGGGGAGCGAAATTACACCAATCGCACCTCGGTCCTCCTTCAAACCACGTTGGACAATGTAGTCGCCATCGCCCCTCTTCTCTCGCGCTTTTTGGCCGACTCCCGTCTTGTTTCCGACAAATTTCTCACTCAAATGATCCGCCTGAGGTTTATTAATCGCACTCACCTCGGCCTGCTGTCTGATCTTGTTGTCGACGCTCAATAATCCAGTTAAGAGCTGCTGGAATTGTTCCTGATCGCCCGCCATTTTCGCCGGGACGAGACAGCCGAGCGACCGTTCCAACACTGAGCTCGACTCCTCCACTCTGAGGCACTATATACTCTCGCTTCCTCTTCTGATATTCTTGACCCGAGGAAAAAATAGCATTTGAGGGTCTTATTTTACGGGTCGTCTTAAAATTGAAGAAGTAGCTGAGATTTTTATGTGCGAAGAGAAAAGTTAAATTTTTAAGATACTTTCTATAGTTCTTTAGATTATAGGACGTTTTCCTTCTCTTTTCCCGCGCTTTTAGGATTTTGAAAAGAGTCCGAGAGGTCGCAGATGAGAAATTCTCGTCCGAAAGAACACGGACTGAGAGACGATCCCACTCGCTAGCGTCTCGACCTAGTCTCAAAGGCGTCCGAGAAGTCGCGACAGGGAGATCCCCGTCCGAAAGAACACGGGCCGAGAAACGATCCTGCCACTCGGCCTCTCGGACTACCTCCAGAGTAGTCCGAGAAGTCGCACATGGGGTACCTCCGCCCGAGAATTCACGAGCGGGAGACGATCTCAAATCCTAGCCTCCCGGATTGTTGACATTCGTATCTCATTCTCCCGCGCTTTTTGGTTTCAAAGGAGTCCGAGAAGTCGCGAGTGCGTGAAATCACCGTCCGAAAAGGCACATCCGGGAGACGATCCCGCTCTCCGATCTCTCGGACTGTTGACATTTAGATGGTGTTTTTCGCGCGTAAAATTCTGCTTCTTTCGATTTTCCTTTTGGATTTTTCGCCTTTTCGCCATGGATGCTGACGGGGACGCAGGTGAGGAAGCTGGCAAATAAAGTAATACATGGTCAGGACTTACGGAAAAATAAATTCTAAAGGATAAGATTGACAGAAACTTCAAAAAAGGAAAGTGAATTAGGGAAGGATCCAGACCGAACAGCAAGTTGTGACATGATATCACTATTATTATTATTATTATAATTTCACGAGTGAAATATAATTAAAACAGACTTTATAAACATCACAAGTTTCTGCTAAGGCATTTAATACTACGCTGAAAATGTTAAAGATTTTAGGATTCCGGTAAAATTGCAATTGTTGTCTTCAGAGATTGTCATTTTTCAACGTCTTTGTGAAACATTTTCTTGCATAAATTTACTTATGGATTTTTCTGAATATACGTAATGCAATTTTGTATATTTTTTATTTAGAATTGTTAGAAGGCCTTTTTTTAAGGAGAGCTTTGTGCATTTGGTACCAGTAGATTTAACAACAATGGCATGTTTTAGTCCATAAAATGATAAATGCCAAGAAGGTGCTAATTCTCTCTCAGGTAGACACACCCTCTTGCAGATTAACCTATAAGCGGTGACCTAGCTTAATGCATTTTGACATTTCAACCTAAACATTCTTACGGTCAATGTTGCCGAGAATGACGCACAGAGATGGAGGGAAATGGACACTTCTAACTATTAGAGGATAAGAAATAGAGTAATGTAGCACAACAGTTACAGCTGCAGTGGCCTCGTATTTACTGCAAAAAGATAAAATATCCACTGCGTATCACCACAACATCCTCACGCATCTAGAGTACTTACTGCCTGTCTTCTATAGATTGGCATAAAGTGCTAATATCAGGGGGGTTCAGGGGTGGCTTCCCCCCTGTCTAGGGAATAAATAGAAAGCACGATATCCAGGATTTTTCGGTTCGCATGATACCCAAGTTCTGGACTATCATCTCTGGAGGGTACATTACTCTTGGTAACAAATACCATTTTTATTGTTGGAGGTGATAGAAATATAAGTATTGATGAAAGACATGAAAGATAAATTTTATATATGTACTGTCTGCACTAGGATAGGGGAATCTAATAGCATTATCAAAAGAGGTAAATATACAGAATACCTTCGCATGACTGATCACGACAATGGCGGTATTTCTCTTATTCTCTACTACCTGTATATATAGAAAATGATCCCCCCCAACACCGTCTCCTGATAGCTGGGGAGGGTTTGGATGCTTCCAGCCATGGAGGTCCCTCATGGTGAACCTCCAGGCATGCCCTCGGTTCATCTCAAGCTCCTCCTAACAAGTCTGTTCGAGTTGCCCAAGCTATGACCTCCTAGGTCGTCCCACGGGCCTCTTCCATCCAAGCTTGTATTTCATGTATGTTATTCATATTTTACCCTGCAATTTCTGTGATACCTTTCATGCCCCCCCTGCTATTGCGGCCAATTATGTGGGGGGTTGGGGGGTCTCCATGACAAATGTCCTACATATTTGGTAGTAGAGGGTTAGAGGAATCCATTGATACCACTATTCTTGTAGTCTGTCCTGCAAAGGTATTCTAAATAGGTACCCAAAAAGGGAAAAACTACATATACTGATATATGGAACATTCTGCACAGGCAAATAATGTCAGAAATGAAGAAAGTTGGTTGCAATAAATGCTGGAGATAAGTTCAAGGCAATCATCAGGTAGAAGTCTGGGCATAGAACCCCATGCTAGGGAAATATGAATTGTATTCAAGTTGACAAATGTATAAAAGGAATGAGAATAAGTATCTTCACAATACAAGAGATGGATTTGCCAGATTGTGATTATATCTTCTGATGAAGATATGATAGAAGCCAGTCAAATAAATTTCTTGTTTGTGAAGATATTTTTTCTCATTCATACCTTTTATACTATGGAAATATAGTGATAGGGTGGGGGTCCAGTGGCAAAGCCCCTGAGTTAGGGAGGTTTTTGGTTCAAATAGCAAAGCCTCTAAGATTGTAGGCTTAGATGAAGATAAGTGTTTTAAAGATATCATTATACTTTTCTCAGAACAATGTTGTTCTATCCATATTCACTTGAAACCTACTGTGATCTTTGGTGCAATTACAAAAAGTCTGAAGTTTACCTGAATAGTAGCAAAATGTCAGGCAGTCCCCTCAGCAACTGCACTCTGGCAATGGGCAGCAAAGCTTGGACTGATGTTCTGTTGTGATGGGATGTTGGTGGTGGAAATGTAACACTAATAATGAAGTTAGAAACCCTTTCTGTACAAAAATTAGTTTGGAGGTTACATAACCTTTTCCTGTTTTTTTTAAATTTTTTTATTTAATTTTATTTTATTTGTTCTTACTAAAATTTCATTCAATATCATTGTTATTATGTTATCATCATTTGAATTCAATCCCATCATTTTTCAGCATCTCCATCGGCTGCAGACAGCTTGGCAACTTCTCGTTCCAAGCGATCTCGCAAAGACAAGTATGGGCGATTAGCAGCGCTTGAGAAACTACGTGAGCTGAAGGGGTCCAAACATAAATATGAAGTAAGCAATATGATGGAATGTAAAGCGCAATTGGCAATATATAGATTTTTTTTTAGACAAAGATTCATTTATTTCATAATGTATTTAATTCTGTTTTCTGTTTTATTTTATACTAATGAAAATTAAGTATATTCTACACATAGTTCTAACCATAGATTTTCTTGTATGATTTTCTATATTCTTCATTTCAATTTCCAACTGGTGATAGTTTGAGTTTGACATGAGGGACCAGAGCCATATTGCATTCTCATGGAATTCCTACACCTGTTTTCATTTTGATGGTGATACAGTCAAAGTAACTTTTTTGCTACTTTCTTTTTCATTGTTGATGTTTGTCATCTTTAACAAAGTTAGTGTTATATGTTCTTGTCACCAAAGAATATTGTTTATATTTCCATATTCTCTCCATATCTCACTGCCATTTTTCTTAGTAATCTAGATTTATGTCTGCTATTCTGTTCATTGATATTCCTCCTGAGTTTCATGCTTGCATCTCCAGGTCTCAGAACTAGTAAATGTGTATGAGGAAGTTGATGAACGGGAATACTCTCAGAGACGTCAGGACCGCCTCGAAGATGATTGGATTGTTGATGATGGTGAGTTGGAGCATTAAATAGAGATTTTGCCACAAAAAAAAAAAAAAAAAAAAAAAAAGCTATTATTAGACGTGATTTATTTTACAAGATTGATTCAATATTGATTTCTTGTATTGTAATCATAATGAATGTAATTCAGTTGCATATAGAATAATCTAAAAGCCTGTTGCTTGTATTGTCTTCTGAAATTGTTGATTCTGTACTGTCTTGCATATATGAGATTAAATAATTTGTGTTCATTTTTTGAGGTGGTCAACATGAATCTTATGAGCAGCATCCCCCCAAAAAAAACACCTTAACCCCCCCCCCCCCTCTCTCTCTCTAGATGGTTCAGGGTATGTGGAAGATGGGCGAGAGATCTTTGATGATGATGCCGGTGAGGATGATTTGTTTGTTGGCAAAAAGGCGAAAAAGGGTGGGAAACGCAAGGAAGCGGGTGGCAAGGCCTCCACAGGGTCTATTGGGCGGCAAGGAGCTGGAAACATTAAGAATATGCTCATCAACATGCCAGCAAAAAAGAAGAGAGCTGAAGTGAGTGGATTTTGTGTGTTTGTTGGTTTGTTTCTTTGTTTTGGGGAAATGATTATTACTGTTTATCAGGTCTTGGGTCAGCCTCATAAGTTTTTAAAAATATTATAGTATGCCTTTTGTTCTCGTATCATTGTATATAAATACTTTCAGGAAAAAATTACCTTAAGTTCTTTGAGTGTTCCTATCTTCTCTCTCTCTCTCTCTTTTTTTATTTATTTTTTTATTATTATTATTATTATTATTATTTTTTATGTCTTATTCTTTTCTCCTTTCTCCTAACCCTCTATTCGCATCTCAGTTTATGCTCTCCTTCCCTTTTCACCCCTTCCTTTTTCCATTTCTTTGCCACTCTTTATCACCTCCCTCTTTTTCCTTTATGATTTTCCTTCTTTCCCATTTATCATATCCCACCCTCCTCTCCCTGCTCTTCCAGCCTCTCTTTCCTCCCTTTTTCCTTTTCTTTTTTCGTCACTCTGTCTTCACAACTCTCACCTTCCTTCTCTTCTCTTAGACTCTCCTCAGCCCCTTCTTTAATCCCTGTCTATCTTTCATACTCCTTTCCACAGCTTCTGCAGCATTCCATCTCTCTCCCTCTTCTCCCATATTCCCATCCTCACTCCCCATCCTTTCTCTGTTCTCTTTCTCTAGTATTTCTTTTTCTTCCTTTTTTTCTCTCTTATATTTTACTTTGCCCTCTTTGTTTGTTTTTGTTTTTTATCTTTTTCTTTTTTCTCCATCCTTAGTCTAATTTCTTCTGTAGCTCCTATTATCTTCAACTTTTCCTTTTGTCATTCTTTCCCATACCTTTGTCTTCCCTCATTTCATTTTCTGGTAATGATAAAAGTTGAATAATATAACATCTATCATTTCTATATTTTACCATTAATATCACTATCAGCATGCCCAGTGTTCTTTAGATAATTGCAATATTTCTCAATTTCTTCAGACTAATATCCGCCTGGATGATGATGAATTACTGGGAGACATCCTACAAGACCTTGATAAGGAGTCTGACACCATCCGGCCACCAATGCCAACGTTGCTCAAGAAGAAGGTGCCAAAACCTCCCAGTGCGCCACCTGTTAATCCTTTTGCCAGACCACAGGTGACTACTCCAGTGCGAGTGAAGGCCTCGCCCAAACCTTTGAAGCCAAGAACCATTTCGGAGGATAATGTGGTCAATGGGACATCACCGAAGGTAAGTTTTTCCTTTTCATTTCTTTTTGGTCTATATTGTCTTTGGTATACTTGGTTCTGCCTTTTCTATAGAGGTGAATGTCGTTAACGGGAAGATTATGGCGAAGTACTACGACTACAAATCATTATCATCATTGTCATTATCATATTTATTTGTATCTTTATTGTTATCTTTATTATTATAGCTATTGTTATTTTGCATGTTGTTGTCTTTTGCTTAAATGCCGATGTCTTCAACAGGCCAAAAGATCTCTGGAGGTGAAAGAAGAGCCTCTCTCAGAGCAGATTGATGAGTTTGATTCCATGGATGTTATGGACATGGATTTTGATGATGAAGATGTAGAAAATGTAAGTATTATTTAGTTTTATGATGATATGGTCTTAGAATTTTCTTCTCATTTTTGGGTGATTGGAGGAAGACTGAAACAAATTAATGCAGTAACTGCTTTTGTGTGTAAAATGATGAATGTTATTCTAATCTTAATGAAAGCCGAAGTTAGCAATTGTAAGATTGTAATTACTAATTGCAGATGGAGGCAATGCTAGTCAGTGAAGAGAAAAAAGCTGCAATAAAATTGGAAAAGGAAGAGCCAAAAGAAGAGTTGAGGGAAGTGAAGGAAGAACCACAAGTGAAAACAGAAGTGAAAACAGAAGTGAACAGAGGATTTACTGCCAAGTGGGTGGAGAAAAATAGCTAATATTCTTTTGTAGTGTTGCAAATATTTCAAGCCATTTTATGTCTTTGCAAATTTCCTCTTTAATCAATATTATTGGAGATATAAAAGAGAACCATCTTCCTCAGGCCAAAAGTAGATGTTGCTCAAGTCACAACTGGCTGGGAGACCGTTAAGGGGGAAGTAAAGGATGCCAGTATTGTGCAAGATGTCCAGATTGATGCTTCTAAGCTACCACTGACCACCAATAGTGAAGGAGAACAGGTACCAATAATTATTATTTTTATCATTATCATTATCATTATCATTATTATTATTATTAATTTTATTATTATTTTTATTATTATTATTATTAATTGTTGTTATTATTATTGTTATTGTTATTGTTATTGTTGTTAATATTACCAATGCTAATATTATTAGTGCTATTCATATTATTATTAATGTTATTCTGATTATGATGATTATGATGATTATGATGATTATGATGATTATGATGATTATTATTATGATGATGATGATGATTATTATTATTATTATTATTATTATTATTATTATTATTATTATTATTATTATTATTATTATTATTATTATTATTATTATTATTATTATTATTATTGCTATTATTGCTATTATTGCTATTATTGCTATTATTATTGTTGTTATTATTATTTTTATTATTATTATTATTATTATTATTATTAATTATTATTATTATTGTTAATTATTATTATTTAGGTTTTCCCCCACATATTTATAATTTTCTAAAACATAGTTCTATTGATTGAACTTGTGATGACTTTGTTGGAAAATTGGTGATCATCATACCAAGATTGGAAATTAATAACAAATTGCATGAGTAATGTTTGCTCAGGACTTATGACCTACAATATTAATTCTAAAGAAAATGTTTACCCTTCAAGTGCTACTTGATTAAATATTCTTTAATTTATTTGCAAATGTCTTAACTATATCCACTGCATAAGTCATAAATTATTAATGTCAACTATATCCATTGCATAATTCATAATACCTAAAAAAAAAAAAAAATCCCATCAGGTCCTCCGATTTTACTGGTTGGATGCCTATGAAGACATATACAAACAGCCAGGAACGGTGTACCTGTTTGGGAAGGTTTGGATCGAGGCGGCGCAGACCTACACCAGCTGCTGTGTTGCGGTCAAGAACATAGAGAGGAGAATTTATATGCTTCCCCGTAGAAAGGTAATTCAGTTGGGAATGCAATTTCTTTGTTTCTTTTCGTACTTTTCTCTTTTCTTTCATTTCTTTTTTCTTTTCTTTCCTTTCTTTCTTTCCTTTCTTTCCTTCTTTCCTTCCTTCCTTTTTTTACTTTCCTTCCTTCCTCCTTTCTTTCTCGTTTCTTTCCTTCTTTCTTTTCTTCCTTATTTTCTCTCCTTTCTTTCCTTCTTTCTTTCCTCTCCCTTCTTTTTTTCCTTCTTTCTTCCTTTCCTTCTTTCTCTTCTTCATTCTTTCTTTCTTTCCTTACTCTCCTTTCTTCTTTCTTCTTTCCCTTTTTCTTCCCTTCCTTCTTTCCTTCATTTTTTTCTTATTCTTTTATTTTTTTTTTTTTTTTTTTTTTTTTTTTTGCTTATAGGATTCTGAACATATATCACATAGACATAAGCAATCTCAAGGTCAAATCACAACTGTATCCACAGCGTATGGACCTAAAAACAAAGAAGAGTCGGAGGACCCTGTAGGCATGATGGAAGTCTACCAAGAATTTAACTCGACTGTAGTCCAGAAATACAAGATTTTGGAGTTCAAGAGTAAGAAAGCCAAAGAAAAATTATGCATTTGAAAAGTTTGAGGTCCTAATGAAGCTGATTATTTAGAAGTTCGATATTCAGTAAGTATTTTCGTTTATTTGAATTGCTGGATGTCATTGGTACTATTTTTGTTATTATGGTTTATCATTATTACTTATGTTATTAATGTTCACTGTTTATTTTTCCTTATGTATTCACTTCCCCTATTGCAAATCTGTAATATGATATGTTTAAAAACATACAAAATCTTTACAGGCCAGTCTACCAGCCCTGCCATCAGATATTTTGGTGAAACTTTCAGCCATGTGTTTGGTACAAATACTTCCCCTTTGGAATTTTCCTTTTGGACCGTCGGATTAAGGGACCATGCTGGTTAGATATCAAATTCCCACAGTTGCCATCACAGTTGTCTCCTGGTGCAAAGTTGAGGTAATAATTTTGATCAAAATGATTTGCATGTTGTTAATTGTCTGTATAATTTTGTTCTTATTTGTTCTTTAGTATATTGTAATTGCCAATGGGAATTTCCTTTCTGAAATGCTAAAAGTTTTCTTTTGTGGCACATCATCTTATGATGCATTGCAGCTGTAACTGTCAAACCAGAGCATGTATCTGTTGTGGCTGGTCTGGTTCCTCCTCCAGTTGTGGTGATGACAATGGTATGCGAACCACTGTCAACCCCAAAACTCACCAGAATGAGATTGCAATGGTGTCTTGTCTTGTTCATCAAGAATTTCCTCTTGACAAGGCAGCACCACAACCACCCTTCACAATTGCATTTCTGTGGTAAGTTAATGAAGTTCTCCAATTTTTAAGTATATGAAAGTGAATTTCAGAGATATTCTTAAAAGAAAGAAAGAGAGAAAGAAAGGAAAGCTTTTAAATCTTAATTTTTTTCCCTCTAGCAATGTCACATCCATCTGATGTTACGTGGCCATGGGACCTGAAGGATGCTTTGCCTAGATACAGGTCACTAAAATTGAGAAAATGGAAACAGAAAGAGCTCTCCTAGGATTTTTACTGGCCAAGATCCACAAAATGATCCAGATATTGTGGTTGGTCATGATATATATGGTTTGACCTTAATGTCCTGCTTCATCGTGTAAATGCCAACAAGATTCCACACTGGTCCCGTCTTGGTCGTTTGAGGCGTACACAGATGCCAAAGTTAACCGTGGGTATTTGGCTCATTTGTTGTAATTCATCTGATACATTTTACTTACTGTTTTGATGAGAAATGATCATAATAAGGGATCTAGAGATCTTTTTCTCTATTGTTACCTTAATGAGAAATGCTTTTTGGCAAATTCAAGGTTTCATTTGTTGAATTCTTATTAACAGTTCTCATGTTACTTTTTATAGGGTAGAGGGTTTGCCGAAAGGTCAGCCATGTGTGGTCGTTTAGTATGTGATTAAAACTTTCTTCAATGGAACTCATAAGAGCCAAAAGTTACGACTTGCTCCTTTGGTGAATCAAGTTCTACGCATTCCAGAAAGTGAATGCAAGACTTTGACAGTGGATGAAGTCAAGAAGATGTATGAGTAAGTATCGTTTTTCAAGCGGTCAGATTTTCGTCTTAATGTAAAATTTCTTTATTTTTGTGAATGATAAAGAAATGGAAATTGTGTTGCTTTGACAGCTGGAATGAAAATAATGGTAATACCAATGTCCATACCTACAATTTTCCCATATTTTAAATTTATAACTTTTGCAATCCAGATCATCATCATCATTACTTCAGCTTGTAACAATGACAATGCAAGATGCATCATATGTCCTCCGATTAATGTGTGAGCTGAATGTACTGTCCATTAGCACTACAAATTACAAATATTGCAGGTGATAATGTTTGTGCCATATTTCTTTTTTCATTTGAACCATTTTTTCTTCTATCTTGTAGACTAGATAGAATTATTATTCTGGCAAATAAATACAGATAGATGATGATGTAATGTAACGTCTTTTTTGTTATTGTCTGATATATATCTCTGAGTCTTATATTTTCAAAATGCAGAATATTTATATGATTTGTGAGACATGCTTGTATAAATTTATACTACATAATTAAATGATATTACTCCAGGAAATGTAATGTCTAGAACACTACTTGGTGGCCGTTCTGAGGGAAAAGAGTTCCTCTTGCTACATGCATTTACTGAGAAGAATTTTATTCCTCCTACAAGCAGTATGGGAAGCTTTAATCAAAAGGTATGTTAAGAATGTAAATTTCATATATATTTCATTCTGTGTCCTATTTTTTTTCTCTTCAGTTTAACACCGTGCATCTTACATTATGGAATTACAGGTCGATGTAGACGAAGACCATACTGAAGGAGAGGAAACTGAGGGAAGAGGAGCAAAGGGCGTCGAAGCCTGCCTACACTGGTGGTCGGTGCTGGACCAAAGAAAGGCTTTTTATGACAATATATTTTACTCATGGACTTCAACTCTTTGTATCCAAGCATCATCAGGAGTAAATATCTGCTTACACTATGGCTAAGATTCAAAGAGGAAAACAAGAGTACTTTTAGCCATCTTTATGAGTATTTATATATATAATATATAATATATATATAAAAATATATATATATATTATAAAACAGTTATATATTATATATTTATATTATATTTTATATATTATTTATATATTTTTACTTTTTACTTATATAATTCTATATATATATAATTTTTTTTTTTTTTTTTAATTTTTATACATATATATATTATATATTTTATATATATTATATTATATAATTATAAAATTAAAATTAAAAAAAAAAAAATTATTAATATATTTATATATTTTAAAATATATATACTATATATAATATATATTATATATATAATATCATCTTTTAAATGGGTATAGTCCTCTTTTTTTTCCTCTTTGAATTCTCTAGCCTAGTGGGAAAGCAATATTTATCCCGAATGATGTTGGATACAAAAGTTGAAGTCCATGAGTAAAATTATTTGTCAAAAACCCCTTTTTTTGGGTCCAGCACCAGACCCCCAGTGTAGGGGAGGTTCCGACCCCTTTGCTCCTCTTCCTCCTTTCCTCTCCTTTATATGGGCTTCGTCTACATCGACCGAATTCCATTGTAAGATGCACGTGTTTTAAAGAAGGGGAAAAAAAATAGGACACGAAGAAAATATATAAAATTTTTATTCTTAAATACCTTTTTTTTAGCTTTCCCATACTGCTTGTCAGGGAATAAAATTTTTCTCAGTAAATGCATGTACAAGAGGGAAATCGTTTTTCTCAAAGCCCCCAAATTGTTCTAGACTTACATTTTTCCCGGTAATATCTTTAATTTTTTTAGTATAAAATTTATACAAATGCTCACAAAACATATAAATTTCTCATTTTGAAAAATAAGCTCAAGATATATATCTACTAACAAAAAAGACTTACTTACATCTCATCTTTGTATTTATTTGCCAGAATAAATAAATTTTTATCTTTCTACAAGATTAAAAAACAAAAAGGTTCAAATGAAAAAAAAAAATATGGCACAAACATTTTCACCTGCAAAATTTTTAATTTGTAGTCAATGGAAGGACTTCACTACCATTAATCGGGGGACATATAGCATCTTTCATTTCATTGTTACAAGCGAAAATAATGATTGTGTCTGATGCAAAATTTTCAAAATAAAAATTGGGGAAAATTTGGGGTATGGACATTGGGTTTTCCATTTTATTCATTCCAGCTGTCAAGCAACACATTTTCCCTTTCTTTTTCATTCACTGTGTCGTTTAGTATGGATGTAAAACTTTCTTCAATGGAACTCATAAGAGCCAAAAGTTACGAACTTGCTCCTTTGGTGAATCAAGTTCTACGCATTCCAGAAAGTGAATGCAAGACTTTGACAGTGGATGAAGTCAAGAAGATGTATGAGTAAGTATCGTTTTTCAAGCGTGTCAGATTTTCGTCTTAATGTAAAATTTCTTTATTTTTTGTGAATGATAAAGAAATGGAAATTGTGTTGCTTTGACAGCTGGAATGAATATAATGGTAATACCAATGTCCATACCTACAAATTTTCCCCATATTTATATTGATAACTTTTGCAATCCAGATCATCATCATCATTACTTCAGCTTGTAACAATGACAATGCAAGATGCATCATATGTCCTCCGATTAATGTGTGAGCTGAATGTACTTCCATTAGCACTACAAATTACAAATATTGCAGGTGATAATGTTTGTGCCATATTTCTTTTTTTCATTTGAACCATTTTGTCTCTTCTATCTTGTAGACTAGATAAGAATTATTTATTCTGGCAAATAAATACAGATAGGTGATGATGTAATGTAACGTCTTTTTTGTTATTGTATGATATATATCTTGAGTCTTATATTTTCAAAATGCAGAATATTTATATGATTTTGTGAGACATGCTTGTATAAATTTATACTAACATAATTAAATGTATATTACTCCAGGAAATGTAATGTCTAGAACACTACTTGGTGGCCGTTCTGAGAGAAACGAGTTCCTCTTGCTACATGCATTTACTGAGAAGAATTTCATTCCTCCTGACAAGCAGTATGGGAAAGCTAATCAAAAGGTATGTTAAGAATGTAAATTTCATATATATTTCATTCTGTGTCCTATTTTTTTTCTCTTCAGTTTAAACACCAGTGCATCTTACATTATGGAATTACAGGTCGATGTAGACGAAGACCATACTGAAGGAGAGGAAACTGGAGGGAAGAGGAGCAAAGGGCGTCGGAAGCCTGCCTACACTGGTGGTCTGGTGCTGGACCCAAAGAAAGGCTTTTATGACAAATATATTTTACTCATGGACTTCAACTCTTTGTATCCAAGCATCATTCAGGAGTACAATATCTGCTTTACCACTATGGCTAGAGAATTCAAAGAGGAAAACAAAGAGGTACTTATAGCCATCTTTATGTATGTATATTATATATATATATATATATAATATATATATAATATATATATATATATATATATATATATATATATATATATATATATTTTTATTTTTATATATATATATATATATATATATATATATAATATAATATAAATATATATATATATATATATATATATATATATATATATATATATATATATATATATATATAATATACATACATAAAGATGGCTATAAGTACCTCTTTGTTTTCCTCTTTGAATTCTCTAGCCATAGTGGTAAAGCAGATATTGTACTCCTGAATGATGCTTGGATACAAAGAGTTGAAGTCCATGAGTAAAATATATTTGTCATAAAAGCCTTTCTTTGGGTCCAGCACCAGACCACCAGTGTAGGCAGGCTTCCGACGCCCTTTGCTCCTCTTCCCTCCAGTTTCCTCTCCTTCAGTATGGTCTTCGTCTACATCGACCTGTAATTCCATAATGTAAGATGCACTGGTGTTTAAACTGAAGAGAAAAAAAATAGGACACAGAATGAAATATATATGAAATTTACATTCTTAACATACCTTTTGATTAGCTTTCCCATACTGCTTGTCAGGAGGAATGAAATTCTTCTCAGTAAATGCATGTAGCAAGAGGAACTCGTTTCTCTCAGAACGGCCACCAAGTAGTGTTCTAGACATTACATTTCCTGGAGTAATATACATTTAATTATGTTAGTATAAATTTATACAAGCATGTCTCACAAAATCATATAAATATTCTGCATTTTGAAAATATAAGACTCAAGATATATATCATACAATAACAAAAAAGACGTTACATTACATCATCATCTATCTGTATTTATTTGCCAGAATAAATAATTCTTATCTAGTCTACAAGATAGAAGAGACAAAATGGTTCAAATGAAAAAAAGAAATATGGCACAAACATTATCACCTGCAATATTTGTAATTTGTAGTGCTAATGGAAGTACATTCAGCTCACACATTAATCGGAGGACATATGATGCATCTTGCATTGTCATTGTTACAAGCTGAAGTAATGATGATGATGATCTGGATTGCAAAAGTTATCAATATAAATATGGGGAAAATTTGTAGGTATGGACATTGGTATTACCATTATATTCATTCCAGCTGTCAAAGCAACACAATTTCCATTTCTTTATCATTCACAAAAAATAAAGAAATTTTACATTAAGACGAAAATCTGACACGCTTGAAAAACGATACTTACTCATACATCTTCTTGACTTCATCCACTGTCAAAGTCTTGCATTCACTTTCTGGAATGCGTAGAACTTGATTCACCAAAGGAGCAAGTTCGTAACTTTTGGCTCTTATGAGTTCCATTGAAGAAAGTTTTACATCACATACTAAACGACCACACATGGCTGACCTTTCGGCAAACCCTCTACCCTATAAAAAGTAACATGAGAACTGTTAATAAGAATTCAACAAATGAAAACCTTGAATTTGCACAAAAGCATTTCTCATTAAGGTAACAATAGAGAAAAAAGATCTCTAGATCCCTTATTATGATCATTTCTCATCAAAACAGTAAGTAAAATGTATCAGATGAATTACAACAAATGAGCCAAATACCCACGGTTAACTTTGGCATCTGTGTACGCCTCAAACGACCAAGACGGGACCAGTGTGGAATCTTGTTGGCATTTACACGATGAAGCAGGACATTAAGGTCAAACCCATATATATCATGACCAACCACAATATCTGGATCAATTTTGTGGATCTTGGCCAGTAAAAATCCTAGGAGAGCTCTTTCTGTTTCCATTTTCTCAATTTTAGTTGACCTGTATCTAGGCAAAGCATCCTTCAGGTCCCATGGCCACGTAACATCAGATGGATGTGACATTGCTAGAGGGAAAAAAATTAAGATTTAAAAGCTTTCCTTTCTTTCTCTCTTTCTTTCTTTTAAGAATATCTCTGAAATTCACTTTCATATACTTAAAAATTGGAGAACTTCATTAACTTACCACAGAAATGCAATTGGAAGGGTGGTTGTGGTGCTGCCTTGTCAAGAGGAAATTCTTGATGAACAAGACAAGACACCATTGCAATCTCATTCTGGTGAGTTTTGGGGTTGACAGTGGTTCGCATACCCATTGTCATCACCACAACTGGAGGAGGAACCAGACCAGCCACAACAGATACATGCTCTGGTTTGACAGTTACAGCCTGCAATGCATCATAAGATGATGTGCCACAAAAGAAACCTTTAGCATTTCAGAAAGGAAATTCCCATTGGCAATTACAAATATACTAAAGAACAAATAAGAACAAAATTATACAGACAATTAACAACATGCAAATCATTTTGGATCAAAATTATTACCTCAACTTTGCACCAGGAGACAACTGGTGATGGCAACTGTGGGAATTTGATATCTAACCAGCATGGTCCCTTAATCCGACGGTCCAAAAGGAAAATTTCCAAAGGGGAAGTATTTGTACCAAACACATGGCTGAAAGTTTCACCACAAATATCTGATGGCAGGGCTGGTAGACTGGCCTGTAAAGATTTTGTATGTTTTTAACATATCATATTACAGATTTGCAATAGGGGAAGTGAATACATAAGGAAAATAAACAGTGAACATTAATAACATAAGTAATAATGATAACCATAATAACAAAAATAGTACCAATGACATCCAGCAATTCAAATAAACGAAAATACTTACTGAATATCGAACTTCTAAATAATCAGCTTCATTAGGGACCTCAAACTTTTCAAATGCATAATTTTTCTTGGCTTTCTTACTCTTGAACTCCAAAATCTTGTATTTCTGGACTACAGTCGAGTTAAATTCTTGGTAGACTTCCATCATGCCTACAGGGTCCTCCGACTCTTCTTTGGTTTTTAGGTCCATACGCTGTGGATACAGTTGTGATTTGACCTTGATTGCTTATGTCTATGTGATATATGTTCAGAATCCTATAGAGCAAAAAAAAAAAAAAAAAAAAAAAAAAAAGAATAAAAGAAAGAAAAAAATGAAGGAAAGAAGGAAGGGAAGAAAAAGGGAAAGAAAGAAAGAAGAAAGGAGAGTAAGGAAAGAAAGAAAGAATGAAGAAGAGAAAGAAGGAAAGGAAGAAAGGAAGGAAGGAAAGAAAAAATGAAGGGAGAGGAAAGAAAGAAGGAAAGAAAGAAAGGAGAGAAAATAAGGAAGAAAAGAAAGAAGGAAAGAAACAAGAAAGGAGGAAGGAAGGAAAGTAAAAAAGGAAGGAAGGAAGGAAAGAAGAAGGAAAGAAAGAAGGGAGAGGAAAGAAAGAAGGAAAAAA
>NC_051394.1:44252799-44293176 GCF_015228065.2 Penaeus monodon
ATATAAATAGATATAAAAAAAAAAGATAAAAATACTCTAACACAACACAAATAAAATAAAAATAATAGTAATGATAAAATGATAAAATAAATTTAGAAATGATAATGATAATGAAAATGAATATAATGATAATGATAAGTATGAAAATGATAATGATAATGAAAATGATAAGATAAAAATAAAATAATAATAAAATAAAAAATAAAATAATTAATAATATAATAAAAATTAATATAAAAAAAAATAATTATAAATAATGAAAATATAATGATGAAAATAAAATAAAAAAATAAAATAATATAAAAAATTATCATTATTATAAAAAAATGACATCACAATAATGTAAAAATAGTAATAAAATTAATAAAAAGTAATATGAAATGAAAATATATGACCATAAAACGCACATAAAAAAAAATGTAGTTCATAAAAAAATAGATAACAATATAAAAACAGGATAAAAATAGTAAGTAGTAGTAGACTACTAATACTACTACTACTAATAATATAATAAAAATATAAAAATAAAAATAACGAAATTATAATATATATGGTATAAAAATTAATAATTTTTTCATGCAAATGGCGAATCCCCCTTTCCCTTAGTATCGTTCCCCCTTTGCCAAACAATATGAAAATAACAAAGTGTTAAATAGCGGGGCAGGTATTTTTGCCCATAATCGGTGTTAACAGAGAGAACGTTTATTCCTCTTGAACACACCTTTCACTCCCTTCTCCTGCTTTCTCTCTCTCTCTCCTCTCTATCTTTCCCTCCTTTTCCTTTCTCTCTCTCTCTCTCTCTCCTCTCTCTCTCTCTCTCTCCTCTCTCCCCTTTTCTCTCTCTCTCCCTTTCCCTCCCTTCTTTCCCTTTTTCTCTCTCTCTCCCCTTCCCTTAAAGAATTGAAGAGAAAGGGGTTTTTGTAGAGTAGGTTTAGGAGGACGGGTTGAGAGGAAGGGGGGGGAAAGGGGGGGAGGAAAGGGGGGGGGGGGAAAAAGGAAGGAAAAAAAAGGGGAAAGAGCGGAGGAGGGAAGAGGGAAGGAAAAAGCAGGAGGGTATAATTTATAATGATAAAAATATTAAAATTTTAAAGATAATGATAAAAGTAATAAAAATAAATAACAAATAAAAATACAAAAAAAAATAAAGATAAAACAACAAAAATTATGAAAACAACAAAAATAATGAAAAAAGTAAATAAATAATAAACGACAGAAAGAAAGACATGAAACAACAACAAACTTACCTTTCTACTGAAAAGGGAAATGATATTATAAATTATACAAAATTATTGTTGACGTACAAAATAAAAAGGGAAAAAAATTAAATCATAAAATATTTAATATATATATAAAATATATATTAAAATTTTATATATATATTTCGGTATGTCAATGACTCTCATTCCCCGGAGGCGAAGGGCCCCCCTGGTCACGGCGGCACAAACGCCCCGGAGCAAGGGGCTAATTCACCAAAAAACATAAATAAAGGAAAAATGAGAACTGTTTCCGACTTTTACTTTATTTGAAAAACTCTCTTCTTATGGTGTTTAGGACTGTGAAGACAATATGCAACGCGCACAGATTATTATATATTAATATATATATATTATATAATATATATATATAATATTATTATAATATATATAAAAATATATATACCATGTTCATATGATCCATGGTTACTCCGTCTCTCGAGCGATCTCCACACGTCCTTTGGCCGTACCCCCCCGTCGCCCCAAACATACTCTCTTGTTCGTTTTTTTCTCAGTCACGCTTTTTTTTCGAAATTTCCCTGTCCCCTCACTGCTTTACTCCCCTTTTTAAATAATGGGGGTCTCGGCCCTCTTCCACCCGTTCAGTCCCCCGGCACGACCTTTTTGCTACAAGCACCCTTTCCAGGGCCTATACCTGTACCCTGGGGGCTGGTTGGGCGGGAAAACCCTTTGTAGCGAGTCAGTATAGGTCACGTATTTGTCGGTTGGCCCGGATAAAAAATTCTATTGTTGTCTTTCAGTCACTTTTTGTTTTTCCATAGCAACACTTTTTCTTTTTGTTTGATATTTTACATCCGCATCCCAATGCCGAATTATAAAGGGACGCATTTTTATTCCATTGTGAAAACCATAAACCCAACGTCTCTATCCCTAACATTATAAGTGGGAATCGCGATGTGTCTTTTTTCCCTTTAATAGACCGGCACCCCTTCTTTGGGGAAGTCTTGACCCTGGTCTATTCAGGAAAGGCCCCCACTAACCATATCCTCTAAAAAGGCTCTGTGCCTCTGTTACTGCAAAAAAAAGCGGGATTCCCAGCATGGCTTGCAAAAAAGACAAGTAAACCCTCCCTTACGAAGGTTCTACTTTCTTTTGTTCCAAAAAATGAAAACTTTTTTTTCATACCAAAGTGGCTACCCCTTCATGCCAACGCGGAGACGGGAGTGCTAGGCGCAAGCGCTCCTGAAAGTCCTTTGGGAAAAACCACCTGCAAAACGACTTCCATATGGGTTTTCCTACATTATAAAAAATCCTAAAAATTATTGATAATCCCTAAATTCCGGAACTTTCCTTTGCCAGTCATTTTTTTAAATGGACCATTTTCTTAATCGCTTCCAGAGATTCCTGCCTAGCTGAGCGAAATCCTACTGACCAACCTTAATTATCTCTGTGACCCATACCCCGTGCAAGTCTTTGGAACCATGTGATACTACCAGGGTTTCGCTGCCCCTCGGGTCCTATGGCTACAGGTATTTGCCCCAACTACTAAATTATCAATGGCTGACTATCTCATTCTGACAAAAACTTTGCTAGACTTTTTCTCTTCCGGGAGAGACTCAAATTTTATTAAATCTGCTACACCATGCCACCCCAGCAATTCTATAAACCTCCTTTTTATCATACATATCATAGTGGGCCCTTGGGCTGTGTATTAAGGGGGGTTTCCCTGTACCCTTTTGATCTTGAACCAAAAACCATCATGGTGTTTTTTATATAAAATATTATTGGGCCTTTTCATTGCCGCTAAATATGAATGGACGTAACCCCCTCCTTCCTCCTCTTGCGGGCACACCTTTTACTTTTTGGGGCTTGCTCGTCCTAGAAAAGGGGTGGTAAAGTCGGGAAAGCTCTGCAGAACTTCCCTTAACTTTTTAAAAAACCCTTTTTACTCCCTCATGGTTTAAAATCCAGAGCATCTTTTTATCTTTCGTCTTTTACCTTTAGTCCTTTCCCAAAAAGGTCCAGGTATATTAAAAAATCCTCTAGAAAATTTCCTGTAATAGTTTTGCCCCAAATCCCTTGATCTCCTTAGCACATGGGGTTGTGGGTATCTCTGTAGCCTTCATTTTTCCCGCTTTTGATTACATGTCCAAAATACTCTACTTCCCTCTTAAAAGAACACTTTGCTAGTTTCATGAAAAAATTTTTGCTCCCTGTAATCTGCATAAAACTCATTTAAGGGTTTTTGAAATGGTGATCCAAAATTGCCCATAAAAACGTGTCATCCACATATAAAAAAGCCTACGTCACCACCAACCCGGGAAAATATTTGATTTTAATTCTCCCAAAAAAAGACGGTACTCCCCAGCCCAAAAAGGAAAAATTGATTCATAATGACTTCCTAGTGGGGAAAAAAACATTTTTTTCACGATTTGAATTATATACCCTTTTCTTAATCTAAACTGAGAAAAAATACTGTCCATCTTGAGGTATCTGTCCGTGTGCGGGGGATCCTGTCTTGCTTTTTTATACAAGAGATACATTTCTTTGTATTTCATTTAAATCCCCCAAAATCAAAACATAAACTACCCCCATCTTTCTTCTTACCTGGACAAGTGGATTTTACAGGTGATCTAGAGGGCTTATCCCCCAAATCTCGTCTATCTGACAATTAATTCATCCATGTTTCAATTGAATGGGTAAGGCTTTTAAAGACAGGGAGCCCCCAGATCTTATTTCATGAAAAAAGATATTGTCAGGGGTTCATTCCCTCAGTCCCCCCCCCCCCCAAAAAAAAAAAAAAAAAAAAAAAAAACTCTAGCATATCCAGGTAGAGTATCATGCTCCCTGAAATCTCTAACATATCCAGGTAAAGTATCATGCTCCCTGCTAAACGCCCTAGGGAACCAATTCATCTACTTGCACCAACTCATCTTCTTGGCCCCAGTCCATTCTTACTGCCAGAAATAAGGGCTCCTATAGTTCCCATGGGAATTGTATCAGTTACAGTTACCTCCCCTCAACATGTCTGCAACTGCAAGTCTCGGGATTCCTTACTACAATATACATAAGGAATTTTAAACCACAGTTGTCCATCTACTTCCTATCTTTGAGCAACTATGCTCTCGATAAACTTAGTAGGGAATCATTTTGGGAAAACAGCATTGAACATGCTCCATCTGAACTAGACTGGCTATCCTCATGAAACCTTACAAACAATTCTGCAGCACTTGCTCCTCCAAAAGGAAAAACAACCAATTGTTATCACTATGATGCCCTGAACCTGGAAGCAGAGGGGACCCATCTCCCCACTGAACTCTCACACAAGAACGACTCTTTTGGGAAAAAAAAATCCCATAATCTCCATACACTAGCCAAGCCCCAGCAAACCCTTGGGGTCCGGTCCCCCCCCCCCTGCCTATAACCATTTTTTGGATACGGTTGGGGAGTATCCCTCCCCTGTGACTTACAAGATCAGACATTCTTCTTAATGTGTCCATCCTACCACAGTAGAAAACACTCACTCCTATACTGACCCCCTGAAAACCATCCTGTACTTCAGAAAAAAACTGTTGTCCTTTCTCAGACGAGGGTGATTGTCTACTAAGTCCATAACCTTTTGTCGAATAAAAAAGTGTCCATAGTGTTGCCCAGCTCTTTTTACAAAATTTGCAAGCATCCGTATGTATAAGATATAAGAAATAACTCACAGTCTTCATAGAATGGCCGGCACCTCTACAGAAATCAAAACACATCCTGCTCAAGCCTCTGGTGCTGTCACCCAACAGCCACCTGTGTTACCATCCTTTCTATCCTTGCCCTTTTACTGACATTCTTTCTGTGCCACCCTCGGCCCTGTAGAGGCTTGGGTGACAACTTTTCTGTATATTCTGTTTTTGCCTGCTGGACCTTGGTGCAGCGCTACTGTCTGGCTGGTCGCTTACCATTATCCCCTTTTCAAGAATAAATAGAATTAGTCATGTGTGCTATGACTAAAACTCCCTAGCATACCTGCCTAGGAATCCACCTATCAATATGAACTCCATAATCTTTTTTTAATGTCCTGGGGATCTGCCATGGCTGCATAGACTCTATTTTAAAGAAGGATATCAAAGACTCTCCTTTTATGCCTACAACCCCCTAATGGAAGCCGCCCTTGCTGCGGTAGGGGCTTGAGGTCCCAATGATCTGGTGACAGGGCCAGAGCTACCCATACTGGAGGGTTTACCATGAGGGATGAGACAAAATGGCTTCCTGAGAGGGGATGGTGCACCCACCCCGGGTTCATTCATCTTGACCAGGGTGGACATTTTCCACAATGTTTTTGCTGGGGCTTGGCATCTCATATTACTAGGAGCCCAGGAGTCCTGGAGGTTGAGTGATGCTGCACACTGCACCCTACAGCTAGCAACACACCTCTATGGTCCTCTATTCTGGTTAGACAGGTGGTCTGATCAAAAACCCGGTCAATTCATTTGGCTGGTCAAATATGGCTAGGGCCCAAGCAGGCACTGTTCGGGTCGGTAGTGCATAGGTCCCGCAACTGCCATCATTTACTGTAATAGTTGCTGCGTATATTTCCTCACTACCCCTGTGGCTTTTGGGGAGATTTTTGAGCCCTGACTATAGCTTCCCCTTGTTGGACTAAATGGTTGTGAGGATATGAAGAATTATATTTTGTATGATTCTAAAAATTTACAAAAAACTAGCTCTCTCCCTGACGACCTATGCAATCCCCTGGCCATTCCTCTGGAATGTCACATATCACTCTGGAACCTTTTACAGCTTCCAAGGGCAAGATGGGAATCATAATGGTTCCCAAAGGCTCCCAAACCAGGCAAGAGAAAAGTCCTCCTCAGTCCATTCGGGAAAATCTTACCTGGAAAATATAAAAGTATCTCATATAGTATGTTCCTAGTAGTGAAGACCATTGATGGTGTATCCATCATGGATCTTGATATTTTTGAAGTACATTGGAAGATAGTTAAGGTGTGTCATCGTGATCCTTGCTTTACCCCACAGTGAGATGGTAGCCTGATAAATGAGATTTCATTACCAGACGAGAGTGACTGTCTGCATGTGATAATTGACATTCCTGGGACTTAAGTTTCATGTTCTCCTCACAAAGCACTTAGTGTAAGGGTATTGTCTTTTCCTGAGACCTGATGAGGTATTCTGAGGAGAAACTGTTAGAGGAACTAAAGAATTTTAATGTAGTGGCAGTATAATGTTTTAAGAAGAAAGTTGATGGTTTGAACAGTCGACACCAGCTCGCCTTCTAACTTCTGAAAGCCATTTGTGCCCAACCCTATGCGCTATTTTCACTGCCAGGGTTATAGGCATGGAGCCATCTCTTTCCATTTTAAGGAAAATGGACAACCAAAAGTGTGTGTAAAGTGTGGCACAACAGGTGATCAAGGAGATGACAACTATCCTGGTCCAATATGCTGTTACCACTGCAAAGAAGCTCATGAAGCTTCTTTAAAGCAATATAAAAGGTACAAATTTGAAAAAGAAGTATTGGTGATAACGAACAAGGAGAAAGTTAGATTTCCAGAGGCAATGCAATGTGCTGTGTGCTGTTTGCACAGCCAGGCAAGTCCTATGCTTCGGTTCTAGCCCATCCTCCTTCTTGCCATCCCTTGCCCTCCAATACTTCTTACATCACACATTCTGCCACTACCTTTAAACCTCAGTCCTCAAATGCTGGAACTAGCTCTGGAAAGTTCTTTCACCAGAAATGAAGTAGAATTGAGGGGTCTATTGAGAAGACTCCTCCTCCCAAAGTAGTTTTGGGGGCTCAGTCAACTCCAAGCCTAAAACGGTGACGCTCCCTCCCCCCACATCCAAGGGGCCTCCGCTACTGGGCAATGCCCCTGGCATGTTTCATGTTGCCTTTGCCCACCAAAGGAACCCCCGACCTTTTCAAAAACTCATCTGAGAGGGGATTTTTTGGAGCCTCGGCGGGGCTCCAAAAAACCTCCGGTGCAGCCCCCTGCCACCACACCCCAAAGGGCTCTGCTCCTAACAGAATGCTCCAAAACAAGGCTCGGCCGCCCCTTTGCCAGGCAAAAAAATCCTAAACCTGTCCAAAGGAAGCCTGGGGAAAACTAGTTCCACGGGTAAACAACCCTTCAAAGGTACTCCCAAACCTTACACTGTTGCATCCCTACTTTTCTCCACTAATCTCAAAATGATGATTTTGGGAAAATCTCTTGGCAATTGCCACTCCTTTCTGCTCTTGGGGATTTTTAATGGTCGGGATCACTTGGGGAAATCCTAAGGAAGGCCTTGGGCCTTGTTCTCAGGTGATGCTTTTGCTGAGAGTGCCTCCCCCACATTTCCAAAATTCGAACTGGGGCATTCTCCAATAATGCCCTGTCAACTGGTTCACCTGTTAAACATTTTTTAAATTTTTCATTTGGCGGCATGGAAGACTTGCATGTAAGCGCCCCATTTTCCCAAATACTTTGGGGGAGGTGAATGTATTCCAGCCAATGGAGGTGCAGAAAATTGGTGATTGAACTTACGGAGGGAACCCCTTTAGATTTAATGAAATTTATTGCAAGGATCTGTGAGTGATTTCCAGTGAAATTCAAGGGATTTTAAATCACTTCATATCGGGGGAATTTCCCCTTGAAAGGGGAAGAAGCATCCTTTTTTCCCCCCAACATTTTAGCAGGCAGTACCTTTAAAACCCCCAGTACCATGGGGTCTGGTGATGAACCAAAAGCTGTCAGAGAAAGGGAAAAGCTGCATAAAGGGCAGTTTGAAAACGCCCCCGCCCCATGATTTTTTAACCCTTGATCCATCAAAAAAAGCCCCCAAAACCAAAGGGTCAGGCGACTGTTTTAAAAAAAAGCAAAAGACGGATTTTTTGTGGGGGACAGTATTCTCCTTGATTAATTTTGGGGACCGCCCAAAGAAAGGGTATGGGACAAGGTGCATAAGATTGGGGGAAAGGGGTACATCCATGTCACCCCCGGCAAAAACCCTTTTGCAGAAAAAAAAGGAGATGCAAAAAAAAGCGGCAAAAACCCCTGGCAGAGATCCTCTGGAGGATTTACACGGGTTTAAATTTCCCACATTTTGGGGTTTTGGAAAAACGGGAAATTACCCCAAAATGTCGTTTTTTCAGTAGGACGGGCAGAAAAGAATTTCCCTACAATTTGCCTTTTTTGTCCCAAGGAGATGGACCTACTTTGAAAACTCTCCCTTTTAAGGACTCCCCCAAGGGGAAAGGGAAAAAACAATATTCCCTTTAAAAGTGTTTATCTCACTTCCCGGGAGAGCTCCCAAATGTTCCTTTTGGGAACCTATTAAATAAAATCTATAGGGGGGGAAAAAACAAGGGGAAATCCACTTTGGAAAAGGCTATAATTTTCCCGTCCCTAAAACCTGGCAAGGATGCTTCCACACCGGGAAAATTACAAAACCAATTTCTTCACCAGCTGCATCTGAAAAAAACCTGACGGGGGGAAAAAAGGGTAAACTTCAGGTTGAAAGGGGCTGTTTAGAAAAAGGGAAAAGGGTGCTCACCCCATACCCAATATGGCTTTTGGGGAAAATTTGAGATTGACCACAGTTTGCACTTGTGAGGAGGGGGAAACGCAAATAAAAAATTTCCCTTTTCGCACAGTGCCTTAAACACCCTTAGCGTCTTTTTTTGATTTTTGAAAAGGTTACCATACAAATTGGAAGCAGGGCTACTCATAAAGCTTTTATGCCCTTTGGGTTTTTAAGAAAAGCTTCCTTCCCTTGACGGGAAGTTTGGGAGTTGGGGTTTGGGAAAAAGTCTCTCAAACCCGGGAAAGTTTCAGGGGGAAAGGGGGTCCCCCCAAAGGATTTTGTTTAAGTGTGCCCCTTTTTTTACCTTTTGCTAAAAATTACTTGAAAAGGCCCATTCCAAGTGCGGGTTTTATGTAATTTTGTATGTGGATTTTTTTTTTACACGTAAAACTCAGGAGGAAGCTTATGGATTTGCAGGGACCCCTTTCAGACTCCAAAAAATTAAGGGTTGGCAGTGGGAAAAAATACTAGGGGGTTCAAATTTTTTTTAAAAAGAAAGCCCCATGGCTATCATTTCCACAAACGGGGGAAAGTTCTACCCTTCCCTCTATTTGGGGGCAAACCCACTGCAATTTTTTCCAAGGGGTTTGAAGTACTTGAGTTTTTAAATTTTTTACTCAAGGGTTAAAATGGGTTTCCTCACATCAAAAAAGTTAAAGGTGAAGGCTACAAAAAGGGACTTAGTATTTTGCGGGTTCTTTTTCATTATCTTGGGGTGCGGACCCCCCACAAGCTTTTTACGGCTTTACCGAGTGCTTTTCGTAGTTTTAAAAACCCCTAAAGGTGTGAGGGTTTTTTATCTGCAAAATCCCATGTTCTCTGGGTGTTGGACCCCAGTTTATAATGAAGCTCTCAGAAACCCGTACGGGGGCTTTAAGGGCTTCACCTGGGGGGTTTTCCTGTATGCCCGAAAGTGGAGAAACCACTCTTTCATTTACCGGGGCTACCCTGAAAACTGATTTTCTACATGGAAAATACCCAAAGGATTCCAAGGATCTCATACATCCCGATTGGGTTTTTTAAACCCCGGAAAATTTGCCGATTTTCCCGTGGAAGGGGAATGAGGAATCTTGTGGAAGATTTTTAAATTAAATCTCACTAGGTTTTGGCTGTTGGAAAATTTCCCCCAATTTCCCCCCCGGGACTAATCAAGTCGAGCTGGATTTTGGGCGGAATTTGGAAAAGGGGAGGGGGATACGAAGCAAAAAGGAAGTTTTTTTCAGCACATTTCTAAAACCCCCGGATCCAAAGCAATGTTTTAAAAAAAGGTTTGAAATTGAAAAAAGGTGGGGCTTTTCGCAGTGAGCAAAAAAGGGAAAAAACTCTGCAGAGGGGACATGCCCTCCTTGCAATAGTTTAAAATGACTTTGGTCTTACGAATATTTATTATAAATTTTTGGCCTTCAAGTGCCTTGCAAGCAATCAAGAGTTTTTTTAAAACCCCATCAAATAAAAAGGGGGGGAGGCCCCAAGAAATTTGGCCCGCACTTTATTTTCACCCGGGAAAAAGATAAACCCCTATGTTTTGGGGGCCAGCGCAAGTTTTGGATCAATGGGGAAAGAAACGAGCCGAAACAAGGCCAAGGCCGCGTGCTCAGCCCCGTGATGTTTGTTTTTTCCCCTCCAAAACAACCCACTTTAAAACCCCGCATAGGAAATTGGTTTTGCGGATAAAAGGAGAGAAAAATGGAGGCCTACTCTAGGAAAAAAAAACTTCGAGAGAATTGAGATTATCTTGGGGAGTTTTGGGGACCACATCCATCCCAACCGAAAAATAAGTTTTTTTTAAAAAAGACTAAAAATTTAGGCACACAAAACTGGGCCCAATGGGGCCCATGATGGCTAAAAAGTAGCACTTTGGGAGGGGTGCCCAAAGGGGAAATTAAAAGGTTGCAAAAATGTAATGGAAAATGTTTCAACTTCTCAAAAACAATTTTGTACTTTGGGCTCCCCCATATCCCCTGAAAAATGTATTGGGGGGGGGGGGATTGGATAAAAGAAAGGGTTTAATTTTGTTTTTCCTTTGGGGGAAACCCAAAATTTTTCCTGAAATTTAATTATGGATTAAAAATTTTTTGGGAATAATGTTTTTTTAAATTTTGAGCAAAAATATTTATACTTTCTTTTAATTTTAATTTTTTATTGTTTATAAAGTAAGATAAATTATACTTTTTTAAAATTTTAAAAATTTTAATTTTGCATCTAAAAAGGTATTGCCCGCTTTAAAGAATTTGGGAGTTGACGGGCAAAAATTTTTAAAAAAATCAACCAATTTTTTGCCACCCAGGGGCAGACAGGGAAGGGAAAGGTAGCTTTGCATTAGATCATCTGCCCGGGATGCCCCAAAATGCAACCCCCCTTTTTTTCTGTTTCCCTTCACCCCTAATTCCAGAAGGTTTCCCGCACCTTTTCCCCGCAGCCTCTCCCTAGCCAGCTTGACTCTACCCGAGCACCAAAGACCCCGAACTAGTATCTCCCAATCGCGGGCCTCTAACCTCAAGGATGCACACGATCTTTTTTCACCTGTAAAATTTTTACCCCCCATTTGAAAGGGTTTAAAATTGGGGTTAAACCCCGTCATCGGGTTCCTCCGCCCTTTTTTCATCCACGATTTCCCTTTTTTTTCAATCCCCGCCCGTTCCCTTTTGGTAACTTTACAGGAGCACTAAAGGCGGATCCCCTCCTTCCCCGCCGACAAGGCACTGTTTCCTCCTCAGGGTTTTGTTCCATGAAATCATCCCCCAAAACGAGGGAATTTTAATATATAAATCGGGGAGGAGGGAAAAGAGAAGGGAAGAGGGAAGGAGAGGGAGAGAGAGGGGAGGAGAGGAGGAGGAGGAGGGAAGAGGGACCCACAAGGGGAAAAAAACAAACAAGGAATTTTCCCTTTTTGGGATAAAAAAAAAAAAATAAAAAAATATAATTAGGGGGGGGGGTGGGGTTTTTGTGGTGGGTGGGGGAAACAAAAAAAGGGGGCAAAAAACCGGGGTTAAAAGGGAAAAAAAGGGGGGAAAGGGCCCCAAAAACCCCCCAAATTTTTTTTTTTTCCTTTTTAAAAAAAAGAAAACAATATTTATTAAAAAATAATTATTTTCAAATTTGGTTTTATTTTTTTTTTTTTGGGTTTAAAAATAATGGTAAAACCCAAACACAAAATTATGGCAAATAAATTTTTGGTTAAGGGTTTTAAAAAACCCCCATTTCAATTTCCCTAGGGAATTAAAGAAAACCAATTTATAAAAACAAGCAAAATGTTTTTTTCAATTTTCTATGCCTTTTTAAAAAAAAGGGGGAATTTAATGGAGAAATCGAAAGGTAAGGGGAATGGGTAATTGGGGGGGGTAAAAAGGTAAAAAAACAAAAAAGGAAATTTTTCCTTTTTGGAAAATCCTTTTGAATTGTTTAACCAAAAAGAGGTTTAAATTTTTTCAATAACCCTTTTTGAATTAAAAAAAAAATTTAAAAAGGAATAAAAATAAAATAATAAATTTATTAAAGGGGGAAATAAATTTAATACCCCAACCAAATTTAAACATAAAATAATTTTCCCACAATTTTCAAAATAAATTAAGAAAAAAGGGCAATTTTTTTTAGGTTTTTAAAATTTTAATTAAAATTTTAAAAAAGAAAAATTTTTCCCCTCCCACACACCTCTTTTTTAAAAACAAAACCCAAAAAGCCGCAAAGGCCTTTCCTTTACCAAGTTTTAAATTGAAAAAAAAAGCGTTTTTTTAAAAAATCTTAAGGGGGTTTTTTTTTAAAGCCCTTTCCCTTTTTTAAATCTAAAAAGGGGGGAAAAAGAAAAAAAATTTTAAAAGAATTTTTATTTTTTCTTAAAATGGCCCCAAAAATTTTTTTCTTTGCTTTTTTTTTTTTTTGTTTTTTTTCTTATTCTAAACGAAGGTTTTTAATTTTGTTTTCTTTTTTTCTGAAGAGGAAGGGGGAGGGAGGACGGGAGGGGAGAGGGAAGGAATAGAAGGAGAGAGGGAGAGAGAGAGAAAGGAGGAGAGAGAGAGAAGAAGAGAGAGAGAGGAGGAGCGAGAGAGAGAAGAGAGAGAGAGAGAGGAGAGGAGAGAGAGAGAGGGGAGAGAGAGAGGAGAACGAGAGAGAGAGAGAGAGGAGGAGAGAGGAGAGAGAGAGAGAGAGAGAGAGAGAGAGAGAGAGAGATAAGAAAGAGAGGAAAGAGAGATATTAAGATATATATAAAATATAATATATATATATATATATATATATATTTTATATATATATATATATATATAGAGAGAGAGAGAGAGAGAGAGAGAGGAGGGGAGAAAAAGAGATACTGAAGGAGAGAGGGAGAGAGAGATGAAAGGAGAGAGAGAGAAAGAGAGAGAGGAGAGAGAGAGGAGAGAGAGAAGAGAGAGAGAGGAGAGAGAGAGGGGAGAGAAAGAGATAAATATATATATATATATATATATATATATATATATATATATATATATATACTATATATATATATATATATAATATATATATATATATATATATATATATATATATATATATAGTATATATATATAATAGAGAGAGAGAAAAGAGTGGAAAAGAGAGAGAGAGAGAGAGAGAGGAGCAGATGAAGATAGATAGATAGATAGATAGCAGACAGAAAGAGAGAGAGAGAGAGAGAGAGAGGAGAGAGGGGAGAGAGAGAGAGAGAGAGAGAGAGAGAGAGGAGAGATTGAAGGGGAGAGAGAGAGAGAGAGGAAAGGAGAGAGAGAGAGAGAGGAGAGAGAGCGCAGACGAAGAGAGAGGAGAGAGAGAGAGAGAGAGAGAGAGAGAGAGAGAGAGAGAGAGGAGAGAGAGAGAGAGAGGAGAAAAGAGAGAGAGAGAGAGAGAGAGAGAGAGAGAGAGAGGAGAGAAGGAGAGAGAGAGGAGGAGGAGAGAGAGAGAAGAGAGGAGAAGAGAGAGAAAGAGAGGGGGAAAGAATATTGAGGAGAGAGGGAGAGAGAGAGGAAGGAGAGAGAGAGAGAGAGAGAGAGAGAGAGAGAGAGAGAGAGAGAGAGAGAGAAAAGAAGAAGATATATATGCATAGACAGATATAGATACGTATACTTTGTTATGTGATATACTTTTTGTACTGTATGTTTATTTCTTTATTTTTATAAGTATTATTTTGAGTGTTATTAGCCCTATTTCCTTTCCTTTATTAATTAATTCATTTTTCCCGTGGTGAAGATGCAAATGAGAGGTTGGTTATTAACCGGTGAATTACCTTTCATCAATCAGCCTGATAGTATGTCATCAGTCATCACCATTAAGTCATGAGTCATCAAGAAGTCATCAGTCATCACCAAGAGGTCATCAGTCAACCTGTCATCACCAAACTATAAAGTACATCTCCACCAATAGCTCGGTAGTCATCACCAGCCTCTCAATCTTACATCAGTCATTACCAACGTATTAAACACATTTTTACTTTCATAAAAAAAGTATATATATATATTCGTATAGAGGACGAAACGAGAGGAAATTGCAAAAAATCTTGACCGAGGACTATGACCGGTCATCAATCTTGTGGGACGTGGAGCCAATATAAGCATCGCCTCCGACCATATATTCTATAATGGACAGGCCACGGGAATGGGAAATGTGTATTTTCTTTTGCATAATAATTCGTACAATTACTGACTCCATTTGATTAATTCGAGAAACATTAGTACACTCCCTACAAAAAAGTAAATAAAGTGAAAATAAAGAAAAAGGATAAAATTCTGTACTTATACATCTCCAGGCTTGTTGACACGGGATGGCAGCCAAGGTCATCTATTCTCATGTCAGGTCACCATAACTTTTGGCGAAGATGAAAAGAGTTTCTGAGCGGAAAGACTGGGAACAGACATAGGGGAGGCGATGGAACAGGTTTCCAGAAAGAGAGACAGAGAAAGCGACTGGGGGAATAAGGGAGAGAGAGAAAGAGAAAGAGGAGAGAAAAGAGAGAGGAGAGAGAGAGAGAGAGAGAGAGAGAGAGAGAAGATGAGAGGAGAGAGAGAGAGAGAGAGAGAGAGGAGAGAGAGAGAGAGAGAGAGAGAGAGAGAGAGAGAGAGAGAGAGAGAGAGAGAGAGAGAGAGAGAGAGAGAGAGAGAGAAAGAGAGGGAGAGAGAGAGAGAGAGAGAGAGAGAGAAGAGAGAGAGGAGAGAGAGAGAGAGAGAGAGAGAGAGAGAGAGAGAGAGAGAGAGAGAGAGAGAGAGAGAGAGAGAGAGAGAGAGAGAGAGAGAGAGAGTGTGAGGTCTCCGACCTTCCCCCCTCCCCCATCCTGGACTGCAACCCCTCTCCCCCTTATCCTCCTCACCCTTTGTTTCCCTTAGTCTTCCCTACCTCCCTTTTACCCTCTTCTCCTATCCTTCGTCTCTCCTAAATACTCTAGTTTTTTTTCCCTTTCCTTTAATTTCTCCTGCTCTCATTTCTTATGCTGGTCTTTTTCTCGTTATGCTATTCTATACTTTTCTCTCGTTTTCTCTCTCATTTCTTATTCACTCCTTTCGCTCATTCTCTCTCTTCTCTTCTACTTCGCGATTTACGTTCTTCTGTTTTCTCTTCTCCATACTAATCTCCTCGCTCTTTACTTTTTCTATCTCCGCCGTTGACCTTACTCATTTCTTTCATCTCCATCTCTCGGCTCCCTTTAATTTCTCTCCTTTTCGTCCTTTCCCTTGAGCTTTCGTCCTCCCACCTACCCCCAATCCCCTACCCTAATACCCTACCTGTCCCCTCGACACCCTTGACACCTGAATCCCGAATCCTGAATCCCGAATCCTGAACCCCGAACCGAACCTGGGTAATCCAGCGGGCGGCGCTCAGACACGCTGGAGATGATTCCCGCCCACACAACCTACTCAACACTGTTAATACTGCCAAACCATGTATTGTGTAATAACAAAATGTGTGTAAATAAAACTTACAATTTGTCGTTTCCCGAGTTTCCTCTTGAGCTTCGAACACTTCGACCCCGTAGGTGGCGAATAAGCCTTAACGAATGTAGTTATTTGCGAGTTTTTATCGCCCCTTTTACTAGTAAGGTCTTATTTTTTGGGGGGGGATCTAAACGTTTTTAATTCTTTTACCCATTATTTTTTTTTTCCCATGATTTCAAGTTTTTTTTAGGATTTCAACACCGAATTCCCCCCCCCCCTTTTATGTTACAAAATGTTTTAAAAGTTATTTTGGGGTTTTTATGTTTTAAAATTGCTTAAATGCTCAATTTTATTTATTATCATTTTATCTACCTTACGTAATTGTTTTATAGCTCTAAATATTTTAATTTTGTTTTTCCTGTTTTTATAGTCGACTGCCACGTCACCATCTCAATAATTTACAATAATTTACAATATGAAGTATTGGAGGCTCAGAGGACACTAGTGATATTCCATGTATCACTGACAGATTTTACTTTTATTTTAGTTATGTTTAACATTTTAGATGTACTGTTTTATTCATTTTTCTACTGTGTTTGTTTTACCGTTCAGTTTATTTTTTTATAGTAAGTTTTAATCTTTTTCTTTATTTAATCTTTTGACTTCTATTATTTGTTAAGCTGTTAAGAATTTTCATTTTCTTTTTGTATAAAATTTGTTAAAATAAACTGTTGCCACGATGAGTGGCGAGGTGTATAAAACCTCAGGAAAATAAATCATAAGGGAGTTGTCTCTGGACTGGGTGTTTTAGTGTACCCCCTGGATTACCCTATACTGTGGCGTCGCTGGAGCAGCAAGGACAAGGTTGTGTTTGAGCCATCCTTCACATGCCAGTTAGGATATTGCGGGGACGTGGGCATTAACACAAGATTACGGGGTTTTACATTGCCAGCACCAGCAGAGATACCCTAACTTAAGTAATTTTTATGTATCGTTCCCTCAGAAGAGCTTTATCCTTTTTTTATCGTATCTATATTTTTACTTTACCTGTGGTGCTTTGTTTTATTTACTTACCTTTTTTACCATATGTCAAGGAAAACACAACCAGGCCCATTTTTCATAAGGGATGGTACTGCGCATGGGACAGTGTCTCCCCGCAGGGAAAGTGAACGGGCCCCTCCCTCGTTTTTTCGGCCCCAAGCCGCCATCCGCCGCTGGGGGAGACATTTTGGGCTTCCCCTCGACAGAAAGCCTTACAAGAGAGGAGAGAGAGAGAGAGAGGAAAGGAGAAGAGAGAGAGAAAAGAGAGAGAGAGAGAGAGAGAGAGAGAGAGAGGAGAGAGAGAGAGAGAGAGAGGGAGAGGGAGAGAGAGAGAGAGGGGAGGGGAGAGAGAGAGAGGGGGGGGAGAGAGGGAGAGAGGGAGAGAGGGAGAGAGAGAGGCGGGAGAGGAAAAGGTAAAGCGGGAGGCAAAAGGGAGGTGTAGGGGAGACGAGAGGCAGCAAGGGTGTGGAGGTGGATAAGGGGGGGGGGGGCAAGAGGTTACGGATCAGGACGGGGGGGCGGGGTCGGAGATACATGTGTATGTGTGTATTTTTGCACACACACACACACACGAACATACACACACACACACACACACACCCATCGGACCTGCCTTGGATCACGGGCCGCATCAAAAGCTTCATTCAACAGAGAAATCAAGCCTTTCCCCACGCACAAACATCACCGCCTCAAATCACTCCGCAACACAGTCATCAGGGAAATTAAAAAAAGCCAAGAAAACCTTTACCACAACAAACTACAACACCTGCAGCACAGGCAATGGTACGGAAAAAGTCGGGAGCTGTGCGGCCTTTTAAATCGGCCGTGACGTTTCCATGCACCAGCAACTTACCCCCCAAAGAAGCAGCAGAGGCTCTCAAGACCATTTCGCCCCAATTTGTCAGCAGCTACCCCCTTGGACCCACCGCCTTCCCGCCTATTTTCCGGCCCACTCACTTGCTCCCACAGCAGTCAGTCCCAGGTGCTTCAGAAGCTGGGAAAAACGCGTCAAGAGAGCACATCCCTGAGCGCAATGCGCCATCAAGGGGTGCAAGGAATTGCATCTTACTTCCCTTATAAAGCCTCATTGCAACAGTCTAAGGCCCATCAAATGGAAGACCGCATTTGTCACCGCATCGGAAAACCCAGCCCGCCTCATTCGGCGAATAGACCGTCGCCCTTACCGTGAGCCTGCCTCGCAATTTGGCAATCCCCGACCACGTCTATATATATATTTATATAGAAGATAGCGATATTATATTAGAGATATTGTTATAATATAGTATGTAGAGAGATGATGTAGTAGATTAGAGTAGAGATTAGTATATATATTAATATAGGGATGATAGAGATATATAGAGATAGATATAAATATATAGACTAGAGAGAGAGGGATAGAAGGGAATGATATATAATAGCTTATATATGAGATAGATATTAGAGATAATATATATATATATATATTATAATATAGATAGAATTATAGTAGAGAGGATGATATATAAGAGGTTATATATATATTATAGTATATAGTATGTATATTATATATAAGTGTAATATAGATTAGTATTATATTAGTATATATGAGATTATATATATATATTAAGATGATATTAGATATTATATTGATGATGTATATCTATATTCTATTATAGGCGATTATATTAGAGTATATATATCGAATTATAGAATATAGTAGAGGATATAGAGGAGAGAGATAGTGATATAGATATATATGATGATATTTGAGATATATATATAGATATATATATAGAGATATATAGTATGTAGATATAAGAGAGTTTAGATATAGATAAGATATATGATAATATATATATATATTAATGAAAATGTTGTAGATATATATGTGATATATCATATGATATAGATAGGAATCTATAGTAGTGATATATGGAGAAGATAGTATATATATAGATGATATATATATATTATAGATATTATTATATAGAGTATAGGATATAATATAATATATATATATAGATAGAGAGATATAGTAGGAGAATAGATATATATATATATTAAGATATAGAGACTCCCACGATATATATATAATAGATAGTATATACATTGATAGATATATATAGATATAGTGATAGATATAGAGATGAGATTATATATAGATAGAAGTGTAGGATAGTGATATAGATAGGATAGATATATATATATATATAGTAGAGTTATATATTATGATATATGATATATATTAGATATTTATATATATATAGAATATAGATATATATAGACATGTAGTATATTAGCGAATATTATATGATATAGAGATGATAGATGGAGAGAGCCAGAGAAGTAGATATAATATATATAGAGTATGGATAGAGAGATGATATATGTAATATTGATATGATATGATATATAGAGATGAAGATATATATAGAAATTTGATATATATGAGTATATATATGGATATATTTCTAGATGATATATAGAGTGATATGATGGATTATATAGATAGTTGAGATATTATTGATAGATGTAATTAGAGATATAGAGTATAAAGTGAGCTATGGATTATAGATATATTTTGTGAATATTATAGATATATTAGTTAGATATATATATTATATATTATATATATATGAGAGATAGATAGTTATATATGATAGATATATAGAGTATATAGAGATGATATATATTAGAGATAAGATTATATCGATATTAGATATATGAGATAATCTAGATAGTATAATATATATGATAGTTATATATATTATTATATATTAATATATATTATAGAGATTATAGAATTGATTATTATAGATTATAGAGATAGTATATAGTAGAGTAGATATATAGTATATAGATCGATATATATAGATATATAGATATATGTATGTAAATTATATTATTATTATATAGTATTATTAAATTTGTTTATATATGATTAGATATAATATTATATAGAATATTATATAGATATTATATTATAATATTATTATATATATTATAGATATAGATATTATAATTATATATAGGATATATATATGATATATAGAATTATATCGATATATTATATATGATTATATATATATATATATATATATATATATTAGATTATATATTTATAAATAATAGAGATATAGATATATACTGATATATAGAATATATAGTCTATATAATATGATTATATATATGAGAATATAAGATATATAGAAGATTATAGATATATAATATTAGATATATATATATATATATATATATATATAATATATATATATATATATAAGATATAATATAGACTGATATAGATATATATATATATATAGATATATATAGTAGATTATATATATATTATGATATATATATATTAGATCTAGATTAGAGATATTATATAGAGCTATAATATATATAATGAGATATAGTATATATAGATTAGAGATATATATATAATATAATGATAGATATGAATATATATACTTAGATTATATATAGGAGTTAGATATATTATATTATCTATATATAATAGAATAGAGATATATATATTATAGATATATAAGTAGATTAGAGAGGATATTAGATATATATATTATAGATATAGATATAAGTATAAGATATAGATATAAGATAATTAATATATATATATATAGATAGAGATAGGATATAGATAGATTGATAGCTCCATATTATATAGCTATATATTATAGAATATAGATATGATAGATATATAGAATATATAGATATATTATAGAGGATATAGGAGAGAATATTATATTATAGAGAGAGATAGATATAAGATATGAAAGAGATATTAGATATTATATTAAGGTAGAGATATTTATTATAGGATATAGATAGCTATAGTATAGATAGTATATAAGATTTAGATAATATATAGAGAGAGAGCGATAGTAGATATATATATAATAGTTATATATAGATAATATATATAGATAGAGTATAATATATTATATATAATATATAGAAATATTATATTACTGTATAGAAGAGTAGATAGATAGATATATATAAGATATATATAGTAATATAGTATATATATAGAGATAGAGTATTATTAGATAGAATAAGATAAATGGGATATATATATATAATATTATTATAATATGATATATATATAGATATATATATATAACTATATCTATAGTAGAGAAGTATAGAAGATATATCTATATATATATAATTTATATATGAATAGAGATGATATATATATATAGATATATATAGATTAGATATATCTATGAAGATATAGATATAGAGATTAGATAGATATATTATAATATATGTTAGATATATAGATAGATAGAGTATAGATAGATATATTATAATAATAAATATGAGAAGCTATAATATATAGAGAAGAGATATATATAGAGATATATATTAGATTATAATATATATATAAATTATATATAATATAATAATTGAGATATAAAAAAGAAAAATTTTTTTAAAAAATATAAATATAGAATAGTAGAAATATAGTAGAATATATTATATATTATATATATTATATATTATAGATATAAGTATATATAGAGAATATAATATATAATAAAGAATATATAAGATATAGGTAGATAGATATAGTATATAATATATGTATGTTATATGTAAAAAGTAGAAAGATATAATATTTAGATTAATATATAGATATATGAGAGATAGGATAGAGATAGAGATTATTAGATATAATATATATAAATATAATATATATATAGATATATATAGATAAGCTATAAGATAGAGATATATATAATAAATATATTATATGATTATATATATTAACTATTAAATTCTATATATATATACTAGTATAGATATAGTATATATATGATAATATCTATATATAAATATATAAGATATTATATTATATATATATTATATAGATATCTATTATATATATATATATATATATATATAGAGATTATTATATATATATTTGTATATATATATATGATATATAGATATAATAAAATATATAGAGTATATATATATATTATAGATCTATAATAGAGATATATAATATGATATCATATATGATATATAATATAGATATTATATATATATATTTGTGCAATTTTTGTAGATATATAGTATAGATGTAGATATTATATGATAGATGATATATTATTATATATAGATTAGATATTATATTATATATCATATATATATATATATTAGATATAGTAGATATATAATATTATTATATATATATATATATATATATATATATATAATATATATATATAATATTATATATATATTATATATAGTATATCTATAATATATATATATAATATCTATATATATATCTTATATGATATATAGTATATAATATTAATTATATATATATATATATATATATATATTATATAGATATATAATATATATTATTTTTTTTTTTTTTAAAAATATATAATATATAGATATATCATATATATATATAATATATATATTATATATATATATATATATTATATATATATAATATATTTATATATATATCATATATATATATATTATATATATATATTATATATATATATATATAAATTTACTATATATAATATTTCATATTTAATATATTATATATATATTTATATATGATATATATATATTCTATCTATTATATATTATATATAATATATATATATATAATATAATATATATATATGTATATATGTATAATATTAATTATATATAGATAGGATAAGATAGATAGATAGATAGATTTAGATAGATAGATATAGTGATATAGTGATAGATAAAGTGATAGATAGATAGATAGATAGATTAGATATATATATATATAATATTAGATATATATAGATATAGACAATATTAATATATATATATATATCTATATATCTCTATAATATATATAGTATATAGATATGTATATCTATATGTATAATATATATTATAATATATATCTTATATATATATATATCATATAATATATATTATATATATTATATATAGATATACTCACACGCACACGCCACACGCACACGCACACACGCACCACGCACGCACAGCACCACGCACAACAAGCACACAACACACCACCCACACACACACACACACACACACATACACACCACATACACACACATACACACCACATACACCATACATACACATACATTCACATACATACACATTACATGACACATACATACACATACATACAACATACATACATACATACATACCATAACATAACTACATACACAAACACACCACCACCACACACACACACAACCACACACCACACACACACACCAACACACACACACACACAAACAACACACACACACACATACCACACATCCATACATACATAACATACATACTTTGATGTTACTGATGTTAATAATGAACGAAAAAATTCAGTTGTCATGCTGTATCTTGAATTACGAAGCATTGTGAATTGGCACATAAAAGTGTTTTTCAGTAGGTCTTTATATCTACTCAGGTGGAAGAATGGAGGACGGATTGTGCCTCCTGCCAGATTGCCGGAAGTGAGAGGCTGGAGGCTTTGGAGCTCCCGACAGAAATTCGATAAGGAAAAATTGGTTGAGAGCAGAAGACAAGGTAAAAAAGCGATGTGAAACAGCCAGAATATTTCAAATGATTTGAAGTGTGCAGGTTTTTGTTTGTTGCATTCATATTGATTATTAATCTCTGATGCAATTGATTTTTAAAAGGTCAGTTGATCAAATGTTTGTCTTGCTATGTCTATATGTAGCAGAGAATTTCGTTTTTATTTTTGTCATGGTAAATAATTTTAGTGTTAGCACCATGCTTCATCATTACTTATTGTTGTTTGGCAACAACAGTATGACATTCGCCAGAAGACTCTGAAGCTAACAAGCAAACAGTAGACGGTTGCATTAGGCTTTTTTTCATACTCCAGGTTCTTGTGCCCAGCCACCACCTTTGGCTGCTCTTGTCACAGTTATGTAGGAAAAGGAAAAAGATGCTGATATTTACTGTTTTGGATTGGATGGAAAATTTAAGAGTAGATTCAAACATTTTTTGAGACGGTCTTTTTTTAGAAATGCTAATTGGATTGTATATGATTTAAGCATGTCATGTCTTAGTTGCTTATTAATTACAAAAGGTGAAAAAAAACATTTGGTGGTTAAAGCTATGGAATTTTAGATTTTTACCCCAAGGAAAAGGACGAGAAATTTTTATTGCATAACCAGAGACCTCGTACGGAAACTGAAAACTTGAGTTCACATTTATGGAGACCTGATTTCCATCCAGATCAAACACTAACGCACAGATATGAGGCAAGTCTGAAACTTGGGCATATGGTGATTGAAATTAAGGGTAGTCTTAATGTATGGTTGACATCTCAAAAACATTCAATGATTTGCAGTGGCTCTGGGGGACCGTTTATGATGTTATTGAATATATGCTTGAACTTGGTGGATCCAACATACTAAATTACGTGTTTTATTCTTGATTTATAAACTTATTTACACACATTTCTTGATAGATAGAACATACAGTTGACTTCATTCTTAATTACACAGATTAAAATCAGAGGGTAAACAAGTTGTGTAAAGCTACTTGAACTGAAGTAGATTGTGTTTTTTTTTCAAGTATATGCTGCTGCTAAAAGAAGGAGGGAAAAAAGTTATGTGTTATCACAGTTACCAAACTTCCCACATGGCCAGACATGGAGGAACAAGGAATTGGAAGGGTCCTTGACATTGCGCGAAGAGATTGGTCTCAACTTGCCTCTGACTTGTGGAAGGTGATGGGGAAAACGAAAGAAGAAACACTTTATACAGTAAATAGTCATAATTAAAATAAAGATAGGCTTCCTTCTTAACAGCTCTAAAGCAGTTGTACATTTCAATGCTTTATGTGATTGCCATTTATGAGTAGAAGAAGAAATTATTATTATTTTTTTTTTTCTGCAGACATATTGTTGCAGCAGTTCTTCTGACCCAGGGGACCTGAGGAGCGTAATTGAGAAACATTTCATTCACACTGGAGAAGCTAAAAAATTTGATCTTAATAATGAGGGAAAGGTATGGTCGAGAAGTTTTTTTCCTTCAAAGGATATATAGAAAGGACGGACTCCTGTTTTTAACATTTTGATATTGTTGTGTATAGTACTTATATGGAATATTTTTTTTGTTAGCCACATTCTTCTGGTTAACACCAAATTCTTGGTTAAACCCACCAATTTTCAGATTGGGCTTGAGGTTACTTAGCATCACAAAGTCCTTAACCAAGAATCCAAGAAGGGAAGGATATTCCTGATAAGAAAAGAACAAGTCTTCTCATGTCCAAGTGGCACTTCGCATGAAACTCTCGAGGAGGGAAGAAGAAAACTGGTCAAGGAGATTACAGTACAATATGTTATGTGATATCTGTGAGGTTAGTGTAAACATGAAGTTCTTTTTAAATCCTTTTGCATTTATAGTGCTTGAAGAAATGCTATGCCAAATAAGTTTAAAAGGGGAAGTAATGGGATATTTCATTTTTCAATACTTGACATGCCAAAGAAGCATTTTATTATTAGAGAGTGCAGAGTGTGCTAATTTTTTTTTTTTCTCCCAAGGAACCAGAGTTTGCTTTTTAAATGCTAGTAGGGGGGTAGGGTTTTGAGTGTATTTTAGTTTTTTTTTTTATACACATAAATATTGTCTGACTGAGATTTGCTCTTAGTAAAATATATAATATTTGTAAAAAGTTTGTTATAAAAAAAAAAAAGTTATTGTACCATATACATTGTGTTGCTGTAAAACTAAAAAAAAGCAGAGAGAGTACTTTGATGTTTTACAGGATGGAAGTAATTTGGCTGCAACACAAAGAGCCTTTACCATGGGATTGAGGGGTTTTAAATTAAAAAACAACTCTGCTTAGTCATAGACAAGAAACTTACTATTTAGCCTACATCAGTTCATCCTGTAGTTTTCTCGTTTCTTGAACCCAGTGAGGGAAACAGATGACAGCCCGAATTGCTGAATGCCTTGGTGAGTAGGCTAGAACTTAAAAAAAGAAAGAATGAAAAAAAAGATGGAAGAAATTCTTATAATAATAACAACATATATAAAGACCTTTCTCAATATAGTAAATATTTTCTCTGCCTGTATTACCTGTTGCTAAAGAAAAATCATGAAGCAAGTTCTGTGGATACTTCATTCACTGCATATAGGATACATATTGAAATTTGAACTGATGATTTTAATTGAATTTATTTCTAGGGCTTGATCCTTCTGGATATCGAGTTTCAAAGCAGTATGGACAAGGTGAAGAAGAGGAAGACATGTCAACCACAGAAATACCGGACGAAGAGCGGTATCGCATGGTGATAGTATCACTTTTCCAGTGTCCTGGGCCAGATGTGCACCACATCACCTATTTTTTTGTGGATCCTCAACTTCCGGAGGACTGTAGTGGGTCAGTTTTATTCTCATTACAATATTTTGTTTTGTTGTGTATGTATTAACATTGTTTATTTAGTGTTTTTAATCATAGAAAATGGCCTTATCAGATATTGATAACAAGGATGAAAGTTATGTAATTATGTCAAAAGCTGAATGCTGTTTTACTAATGTTAATTCCTGTTTTACAGGGAACTGGCATGAATTTAGAGGTGGCTCTGCAAAACTGTCCAAACCCAAAGTGCAATTTCCCAATTTATTCTCGCCTTGCACCAATTATCAACAAGCTGAACTTAGACATAAGAAAACACATTATTAAGTACTACAATGTAAGTGCAGTAGATCTCTTATTGGTGACTTTTTGAAACTATATATATTTCTGTATTGTTTTATTATATATTAATGTATCGCTATATTTTGGTTTACCTATCCACATTAAGAAGTGAAGCATAAACAATCCCTATTAACTTGCATATGAGTGCAAAAGTAAAATATAGTCCCTGATGGTCTACTCCCTTAAAAATAGGGCTGGCTAATCTGTGAAGACCCTGGATGCCAGCAACAGAACTCGCCGTATTCCCCTACGTTTCTCCCGAGGATTCCCAATCTGCAATTCCTGTGAAAAGGGAGTTCTTTTTTCAGAGAGGTAAGTCATTGGGGAGCCTGGATATTTTTGTTCATTTTGAATGCACTGTGGATTTTTAATAAAGTTGTAATTTGGTTTGTGGTTAATAATGGTACATAAATTTATTGTTCCTTCCAGTACACAGAGTCCAGCTGTTAATAACAACTGTGTTTATACGATTTTATATCTTTGACTCAACAAAAAAAAGCTGCCAGAAGAAAAAATATAAGGATGGAAAGTCGAGAAGTATTGAAAAGATGTTCTTATATATTTTTTAGTATGTAATTGAATTGATAGGGTATTATCTAGTTAATTCTGTTTTGCAAAGGTGACTTATTAGTAATTTCATTGTTATCATTTGTTTACAGGAAGTTAGTGATGATACTCTAAAGAAAAGCCTACAAAACATTCACAGCAACACGAAATCAGGAAAAAGTTTAAGCACCAAATGCATATTCAGAAGTTAACTCTAACCCAAGCCTGTTTGGAAGCCTCATGGCGCGGCCCAAACCACAGGCAAAAGATCTTGAAAACAAATGGGGACCAGAACCAGGAATATTTTAATAGTGCAAAAAAACAAAATCTCAGGGAAAAAAGACATCCTAAAAAAAATTTCATTACCTCATCATGAAACTGCAGGCTAATGTTAGGAAAAGGAAACTAGAGAGAAAAATGGGAGGAAATGTTAGTACTTTAAATGTTTCTAGGGGGAAAAATGTGCATTGTATATTAGGGCTGTATTTAAAAAAAAAGATGATTGACGCGGAAATTTTTGCAGTGTGACAATTTGTGTGGGAAACAGGCTTATAGAATTCTTAAAACCTTGGAAGTATGTCACACAATTTCTTCCTTTCTCCATCAATTATACTATTATTTATCAAGGGGGGGTTGCATAAAGCTTCAAGTTGATATTTGTGTGTTTTGTCGAAGAAGGATACAGTTATCATAACTTTAACTTAATAATTCCAGTGAGTCAGTGTTTATTTGTAATTTTCCAATAAAGGAAGCTCCTGAAGCCATTGTAAACAGTTATGCCAAGTCTGAAGTGAAAACTATTGGAAACGGGAAGTGAAGGAAAATGATTTACCAGATGATGTAAATATTTTTATAGATATATTTAGAAAAAGAGTTTTTAAAATTAAGACTTTAGTAAGTGCTTAAACTTTAAAAAGTTATTAGATTGAATTTTGAATTTGCCAGGAAAGAAAAGTTTTTATTTAAACAGGACTTTTGATTATAATTTTAAGATATAAAGAAAGAATAGATTATCAATAAAAAAAGAATGGAATCCCTTAGTATAAAGCTTAAATTCTTAATGTTCTTTTACATTTCTTTTCTTCTTTGTAATATTCTTTTCTCCTTTTCTTCTTCATGGCTTCTTTTTTCTTTTCTTTCTTTGTTTCTTTCTTCTTTTTCTTTTCTTCTTCTTTTCCTTTCTCTTCTCATCCCTCCCCTTTCTTTTTTCTTTCTGATCTCTCTTTTCCCTTTTCTTTTTCTTTTCCTTTCTTTTCTTTTCTTTCTTTTCCTTCTTCTCTTCTCTTCTCTTCTCTTTCCTTCTCTTTCCTCTTCTCTTCTCTTCTCTTCTTTTCTATTCTCTTCTCTTCTCTCCCTTCTCCTTCTCCTTCTCCTTTTCTCCTTCTCCTTATTCTCCTTCTTCTCCTTCTTCTACTCTTCTCTTCTCCTTCTCCTTCTCCTTCTCCTTCTCCTTTCTCCTTCTACCTTCTCCTTCCCTTCTCCTTCTCCTTCTCCTTCTCTTCTCTTTCTCCTTCTCCTTCTCCTTCTCCTTCCTCCCTTCTCTTATTCCTCCTTCTCCATATAGGGATACTGGAATTATATGGTTTGCAGTGAAAAAATGATACTAACCAAAGGTTTCTGATTTACCATATGATATAATACACCTTTGATTATTTTTTAAGATCATACAAATGACGGGGCTGATGAGAAGTACGTTCTCATGATACTATACATAATCATTCTCACCAATCCCAATGACCCATTGTGGCACATAGGGGGGGGCTTCTTAATGGATGGATGACTGAGACCCAATACTTTGGGGTCACCCAAACCTTGGACCTCAGCACTCGATCGACTAATTTTAATCGCATGGTCTTACCTTCTCTTCAACTACTGCAGCCACTTTCCTAAAGTGTTAGGGCCGTGGTGTTTGTGTTGTAAATGCTGACTTGCCTGCCATTATGAACGGCCTAGGAGAGCCAGGGGCCCGGGATCTCACGTTTAAGTTGTCTTATTCCCACCAAGGGAACCACCCAACACACTCCAGGCTACCGTTAGGCCTTCAATAAAGATTTTTGTACTGTATAGGGACAATGAAGGTTTGAACCCTATATTAAACTATCCCCACTGATTTTAGTCCATCCCTCCGCTAGGGGTTCCCTGACCCAGGCTCTCCCAGAACACAATACCCCCCTCTCAATGCATACTGTCTGCAGTGGTAACTTCCCTTGACACCACTCCCTCTTCCAAAGGCCCTGTCCATCTACGACCCCCCAACTTTCTATAAAGTCATATGTGAATATCCCCCTTTAGTCAACCGAATGATCGATTTTTTTTGGATCCCTTATACAGCCCTACTCTGACAATACTCTCCCTCTTTCAAACAAGTTGCCCCCAAAACAAGTAGGCAAAGTTTCATTCCGCCAGCTCCTTGTCACCCCAGTTTACATTCCGAATCCCAAGCAAAAGCATTATCAACACTAACTGACTTTTCACTGGCCAAAACTGATTCATGCTCGACACATCCCTCCCTCAGTACTTGTACTCGAACGTCTCCATCTCCCCAGCAACTTTAGCCCTGGTATCCAGCAAGGATTGTTCAGGACTGGAGGAAGAATTTACGCGATTATCTGTAGTGTCTGTATAAGGCTACCCCGTCTCCTTAGAGTCCATCGTAAATTCTTCAATATTGCCATGCATGATTTACTCTTCCGTTAAGACATGGCCCTCCCACACGATTCTTTTTTTATATTGTGGAAAGTTCTTCCCTGTCGACTATATCAACCTCCCTCAATCACTATCAGAAATTTGTGGGTCTAGGCCACCCTGACAAGCACTGCCACTCACAGTTCGATAACCTATATGTGCCCAACCGGGTCATGATGATCAAATGCTCTCCACAATCAACGCACGTGTTGGCAAATTGTGTGGCTCCCACAATGTAATTTAACCCTACCTACAAAGTTTTTTAAAGTATGAGGTGCAATTCTAAGATTCTAATTAGTCCTCACTCAGGGAAGCAACGAAGACGAAGTTTCCCTATATTCCCTCGCCAGTGCTGTCCTTCGCTCCTTTAAAAACTAATCATGACCCAAGAAAATTTTCCTACATCTAATCCATCCCAAATCCGTGCTGCCAATCATTCTAACACTCAAAATTGACTGCGGACGTCCAAGCCTCCTACTCATGTTCACCCCTAATACACCTTCCTCCCGACCCCTTTCAACACAAATTCTATCCCTTCTGCTTCATCTACATCATCCCTCTTCCCCTCTTTTTCCCTGTATCCTTTCCTCTTCCTCCTGGATAAATATATGACTCAACTGTCAAACCTCCTTCCCTGGGATTATCTCTATCCTGACCATTTCCCCTGAATGAAACTGTGAATCTAATTGGGTTAAATCCATCTTTTCTTTTTGACTAATCTATTTGAACTCTATGGTATCTTGCAGAATCACATATTCTGTGTGTTTTGACAAAACTGATTTGAATTCACTTGGTAACTACCGTGCCCCATTACTTACCCTCACCCCTTTTTGCCTCCTTCCAGTGCCAAAACTATCCTTAACTGCCTATACGAAACTGGACGTGTAGCACAATTAATCATGCCTCCCTTCTCAAGGGAAGGAAGGAGGAAAGAGAAGGGAAAGGGGAAGGGAAGGGGTTGGGAGAGAGGCTGGGAGGAGAGGGAAGGGAAGACTTGGCCGGTGACTACTGAGAGCGAAAACTGAAGGAGTCAGGAAGACGAGGTCCAGATATTATCAGTTATCTACTGAGGTAATGGTTCCAAACTGACTTAGAGCACGTGGAAACTCCCAAGTAGTACTTCTTGGGTTCTTATGGCTTACAAAACGTGCTCAGTGCATGTCATAGGATACTCACCATTTAATGATTTATATTAAAATTAGTAAGCGCTAAGGCCTTGATCTTGATTAGGTAAAGGGATTGGGGACCAAAGTTATAATAAGGTTAAAAACGGCCCCGAGGTTATTGAACACAAGGAAACCAATAAGTAGACTGTAGGCTACTTAATTCAATTGGTCAAATTGTTAAGATGTAAAGCATTGGTATTTTCATTATGTTTATTACTGAGATACTCTTTAGTATTTCTTGATATCAAACAACAACAACAAACATTTTTTTAACAATTAATATAGACATCTCCATTATAGTAAAACAAACGTTTAAAAAAAAATGTAAGTTCCATTAGTTGTAAGTGGTTATCATCGTGCGCTTCAGACGCGCAAGGTCCCCGGTTCGATCCCGGGCGGAAACAGTTCCCCAGAAATCTATATTTTTTTATTGCTCGTAGGGAGGGGAGAAGTTATGAGTAGTAGTTTTTTCTTGTTTAGGAATTTTTTAGACCGAGAGGCACTACCGTCTTTGCGTATTTTGTTGGCGGAAATGCTTTTGACAATAGCCATGGAGTCTGATCAGGTGGGGGTGCCCCAGGTGGTACCGTAACTGGCTGTTGAATTAAAAATAAATTTCAAAATAATTATCCGTTTATGTCTTTTTAGTTTTTTTATATATATATATATATATATATATATATATCATATATATATATATATATCTATAATATATATATATATTATATAATTAGAGTGTTTGTGTGTTCGAGAGGGAGGAGTGTGTAGTGTGTGTTTTGTGCTGTTGTGGGGTAAGTGTTGTGTGCGTGTGTGTTGCATTTGGCATTCCGCTTTTGTTTTTTTTTAAAGCTTTAAGTGGTACGTATATCCTGACGAAGTTATACCGTTATGATATGTTTTCGGCGCGGACTGTTATAGAAATGTATCAGTTCATGTTCCTACATTTCGTCCAGATAATAAAGGTAAAGTCAATGAAAACAAATATCACCCATAAAAAGAAACCCAGCATTTTAAACAACCTAAGTGAGCTACTGGATATTCCGCCAATAAAAAGGCTAATTCCATTTTAGAAATAGAAATGCTAATTTATCTATATAATTTGTTTGCAAAAGGTCCTTTTTGCAATCTCCAACAAAATACACAGAAATAAAAAACGATTCAGCGTTATTCCTGGAAAAACACCTTGTAGATTTCTTGGGGCTAAGTCTGAAAAATAAAAAATAAAATAAGGCGATTTCTTCTGATATTTTCCAAAGAAACTTGCGCAATAATTAAAATGCATCACTGGTTTTCTTGTTCGATTTATCCTTTTTAACATTTCTTTTGCCAAGTTTTTAATATTCTATGTGAGCCTACATTTGAAACAAATGGCGCATGTCCTGGTCAATACTAAACTTTTTTTTTTTTTTTTTTTTTTTTACTTTACTTTGCTTACTTTACTTTTTACTTTACTTTACTTTACTATTTCCTTACTTAGAAATTATTATACGGCCCAAGCTGAAAATTCCTTTTAATCTGGGTCTTCTCGAGTCCTCTCCTCTCCCCTCCCCCCCTTCTCCTCCTAACCCCCCTCCTTCCCTATCTCCCCCTCCCCCCTCCCTTCTCCCCCCCCTCCTCCCCTACCCTCCCCTCCCTACCCCCCCCTCTCTCTGTCTCTCTCCTCTCTTCTCCCCCTCTCTCCCTTCCCCCCCCCCTCTCTCTCTCCTACCCTCCTCTTCCTAAAGGGGGGACTGCAACGGGAAACAACGCGTGGGAAAAAAAAAAAAAAACAAAAAATGAAAAAAAAAAAAAAAAAAACTTATCATGACTTTATGAGGGAAAAATATGATGTATCATTTTACTATATTTTAGATAGGACCTGTGTGTCATACTATGATGATGTTTAAATGAAATGTTTTTAAAGGCACATTCAACAAAAAAATTTGAAAGTTGCATATATCGTTAAAATTTATTTAAAAGCCATACAAAACATTAGTTTTGTTTGTTTTATTTAAACCTGAGAGATTGAAACGGTTTGTATTTTAAAAAATAGAGGCTATTACCAAGATTTTTAGGAATCATCTTTCGTTTTGGGGGGGGGGTTTGGTGTGTTGTGTGTAGTGGGGTTATATTTCCTAATAGAAATAAATAACTAATAAAAACAGTTGTTTGATAGTAAATAATTAAAGAAATACTTTTGCAAAGCCAACGAAATACAGTGCTTATCAAAATTTACGGTTGCGTTTCGTTAGTGTAGTGGTTATCACGTGCCGGCTTCAACAACGGCCCGCAAGGTCCCCGGTTTCGATCCCGGGGCGGGAGTGTGGGGAAACAAAGTTTTCGTATGACCTCCTTTGCGTCCTTGTTTAAATTTGCACATAGATTATGTTATAAAAATGTGTTGTTTAGTTTAACCTTGTAGAGGTGTACGAAAGTCTTGATTGTCGGTGGTTGCTGGCGTAGCGCAACACATTTTCCCACCCTAATGTTTTGCTCCAATTAACAGACAAGCGAATATTAACAGTTCCTAGCGTCCAATTGTACAGTAAGTAATCAAATAAATTATGCCTTCAGCGTTGTTCTGGAAAAACTTCGATTCTATTTTCAACCATGCTATTATTTTCTTAGAGTTCAAAACTAGTAACTTCATGCTCGGTGAATGTTTCAACACATGAACGAAAATGTCTTGTTACATTCTTTGATGCGATTCGTGACCCTAAATAATTCTCGAACTGTTTTTTTTTTGTGGACATTTGCAAATGTTGATGTAATCTGATATAGTCAAAATATTACTTTGAAAAATATGTTAATTGATTATCAAAACACATTCATCCACCATCATTGTTTATGGGAGGGACACCTTAAAATAGCTAAGAGTTGCAATTATTTTAGAATTTGTCTACCGATCAAAGGCTTGTGTAACTTATGGATTTCACGAGGGACTCTATAGCCCCTCAAACACATCTGTTCCTCTGAATGTGGAATAGGACGCGATGCGAAAAAAAAAATCCAGTATATATATATATATATTTTATACACACACACACAACACACACACACAACAACACAACAAACACACACACACACACCACACACAAACACACACACACACACAATATAATATATTATATATATATATATATATATATATATATATATATATATTACATACATACACACACCACATGTATATTAGATATATATATATATATATAATACATTTGTTTGTTTGTATATATATATATATTTATATATATCTATATATATGTATATATATATATATAAATATTATATGTGTGTTGTGTGTGTGTGTGTAGGTGTTGTTGGTGTGTTTGTGTAATTTGTGTGTGTTGTGTTGTGTGGTATGTGTAAATCGTGTATATGTATGTAATATTGATATATTATGTATATATGTATATTGTATATGTTATGTATAAGTATGTATATATAATAATTATAATATATGTATTATATGTATATATTGTATGTTATATATTGTCGTATATGTATATTTTAATGTATATATGTGTAAGATGTGTTATTGTGGGTATATCGTGTTTATATGTGGTATATATGTGTAATGTTGTAATATGTGTATATATGTGTGTATATATGTGTATAAGATGTGTGATTAGATGTGTTGTTATATATGTGTGTATATATGGGTGTATATATGGTGTGTATATATGTGTGTATATGTGTGTTATATATGTGTGTATAGATGTGTGTATTAGATGTGTGTATAGATGTGGTTATAGAGTCCCTGTGTGTTATAGATGTGTGGTATAGATGTGTGTTATAGATGTGTGTCTGTAGAGTTGTATTGGTGTATATGTGTGTATATGTGTATGTGTTGTATATGTTGTGTATGTGTTATATATGTGTATATTCTGTTATATATTATGTATATATGTATATATATGTATATATGTATATATATGTATATATAGTTTATATATGTATTAATATATGCATATATTGGCCATATATATGCATAAAAATATATGCCATCTATTATTCTGCATATATTCGTATGTATTATATGTATACATATTTGTATATCTGTGTGCAATATATGTATATATATGGTATATATATGCTATGTATGTATATATGTATATATAGGTATATGTATGTATATGTATATTATATGTATATTTACATAATATTTTAATATTAATTGATAAATATAAATATATATTTATTGTAATATATATACACCACATTTATATAAACAACACAACCCCATAAATAATATAATATTCACACACCACACACAACAATTTTTTTCTAGTTGGGTTTGGCTATAAACACAAAACCCGAGGCGAAGGCTAAAATAGGTCGAGGCTAAATAATAGTCTAGAATTAAAATGCAAGACAATTTTCAAAATTTCTTCTAGTACCGTAAATATAACTATGAACTTTTATTTTACCACTGTTATATGTCCAGGATGATATAGAGCCCATCATCTATCACCACATTCTGTGAAAGTAACAAAAGGAAAAAAAAACCCCAAATTAAGTGAGGGAGTAGACGTAAATGCTATCTGGTTTTTTCGCCGTAGTTTGTGTAGTGGTTATCACGTGCGTTCCACACGCGCAAGGGTCCCCGGTTCGATTATCTCCAGGGCGGAAACGGGGGGGCGGGGGGGGGGAGGGGAAACATATATAGTGATGAAAAACATTTTAAGATGTCATGGAGGAGATTTATTTTCACCACACCCCCACTGTAGTTAGAGTAAAATTAATAAGTCATCGGCTTTCTAAATTTTTTTTTTTTCCCCTCTTGATTTTTGGAATGTGCTATTGTATAATACATGTGACCAAAGGTTACACCATCAATCAAATTTGCCTTTACTTTTAAGCAGGTGTGAGGCCTGATTGACGCGACCATTTTTTTTTTTTTTCTATGTACCTCACAACTTACACTTCTTCGCCCGGGTCAGTATGACTTTTTACACGAGACAAAAAATATAAACCCTCTTGTGGCATTTTTGGAGGAATTCCGTGACGTCAGAAGAGGGAGAGTCATCTTGTTGTATTCGATTGGTTATATAGATAAACTATGACATTTAGTAGAACAGCTGTTCCCAACCTCTTTCTTATTAACCTTTTAAGTTTTTTACCTTAATTTGGCCTTCCCCCTCACTGAATATAAACATTTCCTCTACCTTTCCCTTACTCAGGAACTGCATTGTACTGGCCATACAGCAAATCCATACCAGAAAAAAAATACACTAACTTTAGGGTTGGGTGGGCTCGGTTCCCTCTTTCCACACCCATGAGTTGGATGAAAACCCCGCAAGAGGGACACCCAACATGTTGAAATATGTGACTGAGTATGGGGAGTGAAAAGAATGGTATGGGAGGACGAGGATGGGTTTTATGGCCCTCTTAACGGTGGTCATTATAAACTATCGAAATTGGTGAAACAGCATGGTATCACCTCTTATCACCTTTAATTGCAATAATAATGGACATACATTCTATGAAATTAAAAAAAAAAAAAAAAAAAAAAAAAAGAATTAGTTAATTAAACCTTATCCCGACTGATGACTCGATATCAGTAAAAAAAAAAAAAAAAAAAAAAAACTACATCCCTTCTTTAAAATAAGTTTAGTGTAGCTGAAACAATTAGACAGTGAGCTTTTCTACCGTTAATTTCGAAATTATTTTTTATAAAGTAATCACACCATATCTAACCTCCTTTTATTCAGGAGCATGAGGCATAACACAGGGCCCTCTTTCGGACAACGCCAACCCAACCTGTTAAGGTTAAACGGTTAACGAAAAAAAAGGCCGCTTAACAGTTTTCGGCGAGCTGTTTTTAAGGTTTTTTTTTTTTTTGCCAGTAGTTCTGCGTGACTCACTGTTATGGCTCGGCTGGCTTACCCATCGGCCTGCAATGCGGGGGGTTCGTGCCCCCCAGAGCAATCACACTGACCTTTTTCCCATCAAAGTTTTTGATTTGTTACGGTTAGTGGGTTTACCGCCTTGCCTCCTTGGTGCGGGGCCAGCGTTTACTACGGTGGTTTTCTATTTTGATTGGATAATGTAGATTCCAATCTTTCTGATGTATATTATATATGTTAAATCTTACCTAAATCAAGTAAAATAGTTGTATTCCTTTTGTGGTAAATGTATCCGTTTATTCCCAAAAAACAAACAAACAAAAAACAAGCCGAGGATATGAAAGGTTATTATCTATCCATATTTTTATTGTATATTTAACCAGTTATGATAATAATCGGCCCAAAAAACTAGAACATGAAGGATGGGCCGTGTGTGGGTTGGTCGCGACGAAAGTGAGTCATCTATAGCCATTCCAGAGGTATTATCTTTTTTAAGCCTTGTAACCCAGAACCTTAATATGATCGTGATATAATTTAGTTTTTTTTTTTTTTTTTTAAAAGGTGAAAGTTGAAAACTGGGCCTGGGGCGTGGGCGTGGGGGTTTGGGTGGTGGTAAGCCGGCCTAGAGGGGGGAAACAGAGACGGGGGGGGGGGGTTCCCCCCACCCCCCTACCCATCTTTCCCCAAAATTGATGCCTGATCAACCGTAGCTTTTTTCAGTGTTGGTGGTATGTATCATGTACACCATGGTAACAATGCATATGACCGATGCGGACAAGGGATCAGTTAGTATATATATTATATATATTATTATATATATAATATAATATATATATATAATAATTTTAAATCTATCTATATTTATATATATTTTATTTATTTATTTATTTATTATTATTCATTATTATTAATTATTTTTTTAATCTCCTTTTCCTTCAAGTCTCGACTTTTATTCAATGTCCTGTTTCCATTTTTTAAAAACCTTTTTTTTTTGATCGTAATTAAGAAAGGGCTACCTAAAGACGGCTTATACTTAAACAATTATGAGAAAGAAACTCTAATTGTGAAACTGCATATCCATATCATATACGGTGAAAACACGAATTTTATTCATTAAGTAGTTAGTTAGTAGTACAATCTAGTAAGTAGAGTATCTTAATTACATAATGTAATAATAATAATAATAAATTAATAATATTAATATAATAATAATAATAATAAAATAAATAATAATACTTAATAATTAAATAATAATAATAATAATAATTATTATTATTATAATAGTATATAGTAATAGTAAATAGTAATTAATAATAGTACATACTAATACTAATGCTACACTACACTACTACTCTAACTACTTACTACTACTTACTACTACTCTCCTTACTACTAAATCATGGATAACGCTAATATGATGGTAATCAATAATAATGATAAGAATAATAATGTATTTATAAAAAAGACATAATAATAACAATGACAATGGCAAAGACAATGACAAAAACAACGATTGATAATAAATTGATGATAATAATAATAACAGTAATAATAATACAATGTGTTAACAGGGGGAGCGGCGACCAACATCAACACAAAAGAAAAATAGTAACACAAGCGTTAAGTTTTAAAGTTTTTTTCAAGAATTTTAAAAAAGGTTCGGTTTAAAAAATTAAATTGATAATTCGTTGACAAGGAATGCGTTGACAAATAAAACAGCAATAGGTAATAAAGAAGAAAAAAGAAAAGAAAAAAAAAGAACAAAAGAGGTTCGGGGAGAAAGAAAAAAGAGGGGTAAATAGGAGCAAATGATAATATTAATGATGATAATGGTAATGATAATAAAGATTGTAATAAATAATATAATAATGATAAAATAAAGAATTAATAATAATAATAATAATAATAATAATAATAATATTAATAATAAAATATAATAAAATAATAATAATAACAACAACCAACAAAAACAACAAACAAATAATAATAAAATAATAAGATAAATAATAATAATAATGATAACAATGATAATAAGAATGATCATAATGATGATGATAGGTAATTATAGTAATAATAATAATTAAAATAACAATAATGATAATAATAAGATAATAATAATAATAATGGTAATGATAATAATAATAATAATAATAATAATAATAATAATAATAATAATAATAATAATAATAATAATAATAATAATAATAATAATAATAATAATAATAATAATAACAATAACAATAACAATACTAATAACAATGATAATTATGGCAATAATATTTGTTATTTCATTAATATACGACAGTGATAGTGATGGTGATGATGAGAGCAACATATTTTAAGATAACAATGATTATATGTATAATGACCCTGATTATGATAATAACAATACCAATGAAGTAAACACACAGTAATATATTATAATTCTAATGGAAACGATGACATAATTTGTTAAATTTCGGATTTAAGAGCGTACTACTACTTTACAGTTATCTCTATTTGAGATGAGAAATTTAACATAAGTAAAGTCTCCCCTGAATGTTTTACGCTTTCTTTGAACATAACAATATACTTTCATCTTCTTTAAATGGTAAAATAGAGGGAAAGTTGACCATTGGTTGTGATTTAGTCATCAGTAACGTTGAATATGAAAATTTGAGATTATAACTAATAAATTTTTTAAATCTCATTAAATTTATTCGTCAACAAAAAACATAATAAAGTAACGTTTCTAAACAATTTGTCTCCTCACTCTTTATAACAATTGCTATTATCATTACAATTCATACATATCTCTCGTACCATATATCTGGCTAGCGAAGAGTTCAGATCACAATGCCCGACGAAGCCGCGTCCCAACCTTGTTCGTCTGCCGTAATCTAATTGATATATTTTCGGAGACGAAACTTTTCTTCGTATGCAATTTCTCTTACACTCTACGCAACTCAGATCCAAAATGCATATCAATTTACGATTATGACATTTCTTAACCATTTCTCAGCAAAACCTGTTTTTAATCGTAGTTATCTTCGATAACGTCGACTCTTTTATTGTAGTTTACTTCTCTCTAATTTATCTCTCTCTCTATCTCTTTCAGTTCGTCTTATTTTCTACTCTAAATCTCTTTCTTTTTCTTTCTTTCGTCTCATCCCCCCTCTCTCTTCCTCTCCCTCTCCTCTCCCCCCCCCCCCCCCCCTCTCTCTCTCTCTCTCTCTCTCTCTCTCTCTCTCCTCTCTCTCTCTCTCTCTCTCTCTCTCTCTCTCTCTCTCTATATATATATATATATATATATATATATATATATATATATATATATATATTGTGTGTGTGTGTGTATGTGTTGTATATCGTTCTCACCCATTTTCTACGTCTGCTGCTGTTTCAAATAATATTCAAATATAAAGTTCATAGCTGAACGATATTAAGAAGAGAGTGGGAGAAAAGTTTAACGAAAAAGTAAAAAATCATCACAAGAGAATGTTATGAAAGAAGGAATTCTGCAGGATAAAGACGGAAAGAGAGAGAGAGAGAGAGAGAGAGAGAGAGAGAGAGAGAGAGAGAGAGAGAGAGAGAGAGAGAGAGAGAGAGAGAGAGAGAGAGAAGAGAGAGAGAGAGAGAGAGAGAGAGAGAGAGAGAGAGAGAGAGAGAGGAGAGAGAGAGGAGAGAGAGAGAGAGAGAGAGAGAGAGAGAGAGAGGAGAGAGAGGAAGA
>NC_051394.1:44293276-44300776 GCF_015228065.2 Penaeus monodon
ATTATATAATAATATATATAGGGATATTATATATTATAATTATATATAATATAGATATATTATATATATATTTATATTATAATAATATAATTATATATTTTCTATATAATATATATATATATATATATATCACACGCACACGCACACGCACACGCACACGCACACGCACACGCACACGCACACGCACACACACACATACACACACATACACACACATACACACACATACACACACATACACACATACACACACACACACACACACACACACACACACACACACACACACACACACACACACACACACACACACACACACACACACACACAACATACATACATACATACATACATACTTTGATGTTAATGATGTTAAAAATGAAAATTCAGTGTCATGCTGTATTCTTGATTACTGAAGCATTGTGAATGGGCAACATAAAAGTGTTTTTCAGTAGGTCTTTATATCTCTCAGGGAGAGGAGGATGTCCTGCCAGATTTGCCAGACTCAGAGCTGGAGGCTGGAGTTCTCCCGACAGAAATTCGAAAATTGGTTGAGAGCAGAAGACAAGTAAAACAGCTGATGAAACAGCCAGATATTTCAAATGATTTGAAGTTGCAGGTTTGTTTGTTGCATTCATATTGATTATTAATATCTGATGCATATTTGATTTAAAGTCAGTTGATTTCAAATGTTTGTCTTGCTTGTTCTAATTGTAGCAGAGATTTCGTTTTTTATTTTTGTCATTGTAAATATTTAGTGTTAGCACATGCTTCATCCTTCTTATTGTTGTTTGGCAACAGTATGACATTCGCCAGAAGGCTCTGAAGCTAACAGCAAACAGTATGTACGGTTGCCTAGGCTTTTCATACTCCAGGTTCTTTGCCCGTCACTTGGCTGCTCTTGTCACAGGTATGTAGAAAAGGAAAAAGATGCATGATATTTACTGTTTTGGATTGGATGGAAAATTAAGAGTAGATTCAAAACATTTGAGACAGTCTTTTTTAGAATGCTAATTGGATTGTATATGATTTAGCATGTCATGTCTTAGTTGCTTATTACTTACAAAAGGTTGAAAAAAAACATTTGGTGGTTAAAGCTAATGGAATTTTATATTTTTACCCCAAAGGAAAAGGACGAGAAATTTTATTGCATACCAGAGACCTCGTACGGAAACTGAACTTTGATGTCATTTATGGAGACACTGATTCCATCATGATCAACACTAACTGCACAGATTATGAGCAAGTTCTGAAACTTGGGCATAAGGTGAGTGAAATTAAGGGTAGTCTTAATGTATGGTTACATCTCAAAAACATTCACTGATTTGCAGTGTGCTGACCGTTTATGATTGTTATTGAATTATATGCTTTGAACTTGGTGGATCCACATACTAAATTACTTGATTTTATTCTTTGATTTATAAACTTATTTACACATTTCTTGATAGATAGAACAATACAGTTTACTTCATTCTTAATTACACAGATTAAATCAGAGGTAAACAAGTTGTATAAGCTACTTGAACTTGAAGTAGATGGTGTTTTCAAGTATATGCTGCTGCTAAAGAAGAAAAAGTATGCTGCTCTCACAGTTACCAAACTTCCCAATGGCCAGACATTGGAGGAACAAGAATTGAAGGGTCTTGACATTGTGCGAAGAGATTGGTCTCAACTTGCCTCTGATTGTGGAAGGTGAGAAAACGAAAGAAGAAACTTTATACAGTAATAGTCATATATTAAATAAAGATAGGCTTAACAGCTAAAGCAGTTGTACATTTCTACTGCTTTATGTGATTTGCCATATGAGTATGTAAGAATTATTATTATTTTTTTTTTCTGCAGACATATTGTGCAGCAGATTCTTTCTGACCAGGGACCTGATGAGCGTATTGAGAACATTCATTCACACTTGGAGAAGCTAAAAAATGATCTTAATGAGGGAAAGGTATGGTCGAGAAGTTTTTCCTTCAAAGGATATATAGAAAGGCTGACTCCTGTTTTGTAACATTTTGATATTGTTTTGTATAGTCCTTATATGGAATATTTTTTGTTAGCACATTCTGTTAACACCAATCTTGGTAAACCACCAATTTTCAGATTGGGCTTGATGTACTTAGCATCACAAAGTCCTTAACCAAGAATCCAGAAGACTATCCTGATAAGAAAAGTCTTCCTCATGTCCAAGTGGCACTTCGCATGAACTCTCGAGGAGGGAAGAAACTGCGTCAAGGAGATACAGTACAATATGTGATCTGTGAGGTTAGTGTAAACATGAAGTTCTTTTTAAATCCTTTTGCATTTATAGTGCTTTGAAGAAATGCTACTGCCAAATAAGTTAAATGGGAGTAATTGGTATTTTCATTTTTCAATACTTGATATGCCAAAGAAGCATTTTATTATTAGTAGAGTGTGCTATTTTTTTTTTTCTCCCAAGGAACCAGTTTGCTTAAATGCTAGTAGTGGAGTAGGGTTTGAGTGTATTTTAGTTTTTTTTTATACACTAAATATTGTCTGACTGAGATTTGCTCTAGTAAAATATATATTTGTAAAATTGTTATAAAAAAAAAAGTTCTTGTACCATATACATTGTGTTGCTGTAACTAAAAAAGCAGTACTTGATGTTTTACAGGATGGAAGTAATTTGGCTGCCACACAAAGAGCTTACCATGTGGATGAGTTAAAAACCAACTCTGCTTTAGTCATAGACAAGAACTACTATTTAGCTCATCAGATTCATCCTGTAGTTTCTCGTCTTCTTGACCCCATTGAGGGAACAGATGCAGCCCGAATTGCTGAATGCCTTGGTGAGTAGGCTAGAACTTAAAAAAAGAAAGAATGAAAAAAAAGATGGAAGAAATTGAATTTAATAATTACAAATATATTTAGGACCTTTCTCTATAGTATATTTTCTCTGCCGTATTACCCTGTTGTAAAGAAAAATTCATGAAGCAAGTTCTGTGATACTTCATTCATCTGCAGTATAGGATACATATTGAAATTTGAACTGATGATTTTAATTGAATTTATTTCTAGGGCTTGATCCTTCTGGATATCGAGTTTCAAAGCAGTATGGACAAGGTGAAGAAGAGGAAGACATGTCAACCACAGAAATACCGGACGAAGAGCGGTATCGCATGTGTGATAGGTTCACTTTCCAGTGTCAGCTGGGAAGAGTGGTGCACCATCATCACCATGGACTCACCCTTCCGAGGAGTGGTTAGTTTTTATTCTCATACAATATTTGTTTTGGTGTGGTTGTATTAACATTGTTTATTTAGTGTTTTTAATCATAGAAAATGGCCTTATCAGATATTGATAACAAGGATGAAAGTTATGTAATTATGTCAAAAGCTGAATGCTGTTTTACTAATGTTAATTCCTGTTTTACAGGGAACTGGCATGAATTTAGAGGTGGCTCTGCAAAACTGTCCAAACCCAAAGTGCAATTTCCCAATTTATTCTCGCCTTGCACCAATTATCAACAAGCTGAACTTAGACATAAGAAAACACATTATTAAGTACTACAATGTAAGTGCAGTAGATCTCTTATTGGTGACTTTTTGAAACTATATATATTTCTGTATTGTTTTATTATATATTAATGTATCGCTATATTTTGTTTACTATCCACATTAAGAAGTGAAGCATAAACAATCCCTATTAACTTGTTGAGTGCAAAGTAAATATAGTCGTGGTCTACTCCCTTAAAAATAGGGCTGGCTAATCTGTGAAGACCCTGGATGCAGCAACAGAACTCGCCGTATTCCCCTACGTTTCTCCCGAGGATTCCCAATCTGCAATTCCTGTGAAAAGGGAGTTCTTTTCAGAGAGGTAAGTCATTTTGGAGCCTGGCATATTTTTGTTCATTTTGAATTACTGTGGATTTTACTAAGTTGTAATTTGGTTTGTGGTTAATAAGGTACATAAATTTATTTTTCCTTCCAGTACACAGAGTCTCAGCTGTATAAACAACTGTGTTTCTACGATTATATCTTTGACTTCCAAAAAGCTTGCCAGAAAAATAAGGATGAAAGTGAGTATTGGAAAAGATGTTATTATATATTTTTTATTATGTATATTTAATTGATAGGTATTATCTAGTAATTATTGTTGCAAAGGTGACTTATTAGTAATATTATTGTTATCATTTGTTTACAGGAATTCGTGATGATACTCTAAGAAAAGCCTACAACATTCTACAGACAGAAGTCCAGAAAAAGTTGAAGCACAATGCATATTCAGAAGTTAACTTAACCAAGCTGTTTGGAAGCCTCATGGCCAAACCACAGGCAAAAGGATCTTGAAAACAAATGGACAGTAACCAGGAATATTAATTGTGCAAAAAAAAAAATCTCAGGAAAAAAGAATCCTAAATTTCATTACTTCATCATGAACTGCAGGCTAATGTTAGGAAAAGGAAACTAGAGAGAAAAATGGGAGGAAATGTTAGTACTTTAAATGTTTCCTAGGGAAATGTGCATTAGTATTAGGCTGTATAAAAAGATGAGGGAATTTTTGAGTGAATTTTGTGTGGGAAACAGGCTATAGATTCTTAAAACCTTGAAGTATGTCACACATTTCTTCCTTTCTCCATCAATCTATATATTATTTATCAGGGGGTTTGCAAAGCTTCAAGTTGATATTTGTTTGTTTTTGTCGAAGATACAGTTATCATAACATAACTTAATAATTCCAGTGAGTCAGTGTTATTTGTAATTTCATAAGAAGCTCCTTGAAGCCATTGTAAACAGTTATGCAAGTCTGAAGTGAAATATTGTAAAAGGGAAGTGAAGAAAAATGATTTTACCATGTGATGTAAATATTTTATAGATATTATTTAGAAAAAGATTAAAATATACTTAGTAAGTGTAAACTTTAAAAAGTTATTAGATTGAATTTGCCAGAAAGAAAAGTTTTATTTCAACCAGGACTTTTGATTATAATTTTAAGATATAAGAAAGAATAGATTATCAATAAAAAAAGATGGAATCCCTTTATAAAGCTTAAATTCTTAATGGTTCTTGTACATTTCTTTTTCTTCTTTGTTAATACTTCTTTTCTCCTTTTCTTCTTCATTGCTTCTTTTCTTTTCTTCTTTTTTCTTCTCTTCTTTTCTTTTCTTCTTCTTTTCCTTTCTCTTCTCATCCCTTCCCTTTTCCTTTTCTTTTCTTTTCTTTTCTTTCTCTTTTCTTCTCTTCTCTTCTCTTCTCTTCTCTCTTCCCTTCTTCTCTTCTCTCTTCCCTTCTTCTCTTCTCTTCTTCCCTTCTTCTCTTCTCTCTTCCCTTCTTCTCCTTCTCCTTTCCTTCTTTCCTCTTTCTCCTTCTCCTCCCCTTCTTCTCCTTCTCCTTCTCCTTCTCCTTCTCCTTCCTTCTCCTTCTCCTTCCCTTCTCCTTCTCCTTCTCCTTCTCCTTCTCCTTCTCCTTCTTCTTCTTCTCCTTCTCCATATAGGGATACTGTAATTATAGGTGCAGGTAAATGATACCTAACCCAAAGGTCTGATTTACCATATGATATTAATACACCTTTGATTATTTTCTAAGATCATAACTGACGGCTGATGAGAAGTACGTTCTCATGATTACTATACATAATCATTCCTCACCAATCCCATGCCCATTGTTGCCATAGGGGGGGGCTTAATGGATGGAGACTGAGACCCAATACTTTGGGTCACCCAACCTTGGACCTCAGCACTCGATTCGACTAATATCGCATGGTCTTCCTTCTCTTCAACTCCTGCTAGCCACTTTCCTAAAGTGTGAGGGCCGTGTTGAAATGCTGACTTGCCTGCATGAACGGCCTAGGAGAGCCATGGGCCCGGGATTCCCGTTTAGTTGTCTTATCCCACAAGGGAACCCCAACACACTCCAGGCTAACCGTGGCCTTCAATAAAGATTTTGTACTGTTATTAGGGACAATGAGGTTTGCCCCTATATTAACTATCCCCACTGATTTTAGTTCCCCTAGTTCCCTGACTCCAGGCTCTCCCAGAACACAACTACACCCCCTCCTCAATGCATACTGTCTGCAGTGGTACTTCCCTTGACACCACTCCCTCTTCCACAAGGCCCTGTCCATCTACTACCCCCATTTCTATAAGTCATATGAATATCCCCTTTAGTCTAACCGAATGGATCGATTTTTTTTGTGATCCCTTATACAGCCTCTTACTCTGACAATACTCTCCTCTTTCAACAGTGCCCCCAAAACAAGTAGGCAAAGTTTCCTTCCGCAGCTCCTTGTCACCGTTACATCCGAATCCCAAGCAAAAGCATTATCAACCCTAACTGACCTCATTGGCAAACCGAATCATGCTCGACCTCATCCCTCCTTCAGTATTTGTATCCGAACTGTCTCCATCTCCCCAGCAGACTTGCCCTGTCTACAGCCAAGGATTGTTCAGACTGGAGAAGATTTACTCGATTATGATGTAGTGTCTGTATAAGGCTACACCATTCTCCTTAGAGTCCATCGTAAATCCTTCAATATTGCCATGATTACTTTCCGTAGACATGGCCTCCCACACGATTTTTATATTGGTGGAAAGTTCTTCCCTGTCCGACTATATCAACCTCCCCTCATCACTATCAGAATTGTTGGCGTCTAGGCCACCCTGACAAGCACTGCCACTTCACAGTTCGATATCCTATATGTGCCCAACCGGGTCATGATCGATCAAACTGCTCTCCACAATCAACGCACGTGTGCCAATTGTGCTGGCTCCCACAATGTAATTTACCCTACCTACAAGTTTTAAGTCTGAGGTGCCAATTCTCAGATTCTAATTCGTCCTCACTCGGGAAGCACGAAGACGAAGTTTTCCTTATATTCCCTACGCCAGTGCTGTCCTTCGCTCCTTTAAAACTAATCATGACCCAAGAAAATTTTCCTACATCTCATCCATCCCCCAATCTCGTTGCTGCCAATCCCTCTACACTCAAATTGACTGCGGACGTCCATCCTCCTACTCATGTTCACCCTATACACCTTCCTCCGACCCCCTTTCAACACATTCTATTCCCTTCTGCTTCATCTACATCATCCCTCTTCCCTCTTTCTTCCCTGTTATCCTTCCTCTTCCTCCTGGATACATATATGACTCCCTAATGTCACAACCTCCTTCCCTGGATTATCTCTCTCCTGACATTTCCCCTGAAACTGTGATCTAATTGCGGTTAAATCCATCTTTCTTTTTTACTAATCCCTATTAACTCTATGGGTATCCTTGCAGAATCACATATTTCTTTTTTTGACAACTGATTTAATCACTCTTGTAACCTACCTTTGCCCATTTACTTACCCTCACCCCTCTTTGCCCCTTCCAGTGCCAAACTATCCTTAACTGCTATACGAACTGACGTGTAGCACATTTAATCATTCCTCTCCTTCTCAAGGGAGGAAAGAGAAGGGAAGGGGAAGGGAAGGGTGGGAGAGAGGCTGGGAGGAGAGGGAAGGGAGACTTGGGCACGGTGACTACTGAGAGCGAAACTGAAGAGTCAG
>NC_051394.1:44310776-44313276 GCF_015228065.2 Penaeus monodon
CTCTCTCTCTCTCTCTCTCTCTCTCTCTCTCTCTCTCTCTCTCTCTCTCCCTCTCCCTCTCTCTCTCTCTCTCTCTCTCTCTCTCTCTCTCTCTCTCTCTCTCTCTCTCTCTCTCTCTCTCTCTCTCTCTCTCTCTCTATTTTATATATATATATATATATATATATCAGTGAAAGAGATGGAACAAGAAAGCGAATAGAAGCTTTGCATCGAATGCAACATTTTTCACTCTTTGTTATCGACGTCTTGCAATCATGAAGCCAATATTGAACACGTGAAAAGGAGACTTTATTCCAGAATGATCCTCGTCACTTCTTTGAAACCCCAAGTTCATGACAATTCCACGTCTCTCTGTTTCTTGTTTGCTTTTCATTTAACATAAGTACTTTCGCTGGCAACGTGTCAGCTTTGTCTAAACATATTATATTAAAGTTACAGTAGTAGTATATCATCTTAATCATCAATAGGTTCATAATTATTAACAGAATGCTTTTTACATTTATCAGTGAACCTTTGCTAGCATAATTAATCTTTCATAGAACATAACCCTTAAGATGGACATTTCTTCTATTAATGTTAATGTTTTAACAATTAGCAGTAACTCATTATTATTATCTGGATGAACATTTTTAACATTGGATTTTTTTTATACCTAAATGCATTGTCGTTATTTGGTCATCGGTAATGTCATATATTAATTTCATGAAGAGAAAAGGTAGATTAACGCTAACACAAAATGATGAAAATGTTAATAACAGGAGCATAAGAAGAAACACTAATTCAAGAAACATTAAAGGTTAAATGACATAACTATAGCAGACGTACTACTAGAAACCCAAGATATTTGCTTGAATAAAACGTCGTGGTGCAGCGGGAAAACGATTGACTTTTATTATCTAAGAGTGAGAAACGAGTGAGAACAGCACGATATCCTTTTTGTTTGCTCCCCCCCCCCTCTCTCTATCTGTCTATTTAATAGATATACATTCATCTGTCTATCTATCCGGTAGATATGCATGTCTAGGCTGACAGATATGTATTTATATCTATGAATATGCATGTCTGTATAATGCATATTCGTTGGGTTGGGCCTCACACAATTTTAACAATCCGACCTTCACTTTTGCTATTACCCATTTTTATTTTCATGCAAATTTTCTCGATATTAACATATAACAAGAACTTACACCTCAATTCTGTCTTTTCATAAAGGTCAGACGAATGCATTAATTCAGGAGTAAATTTGATATGTACAAGATGTTAGGAGATAAAGTGCCAAATAATTACCAAACTCCCACTCTCTATTTGAAATGAAATTGACAAGAAACAGCGAGACATAAAGTTTAAGCCCCCCCTAAAATTCATTACATTTTCTTACGCATTCAATGCATCGAATTCGTTCTTATCGACTGTAAAAGAAAATTATTTGATATACGTGTCAGATTTTAAACTTAATTTTACTCCTTTTGGCTTTTCTCCTCATTATCTTTGTATTACTCTATTCTCGGGTGATATAATGTTATATAATAAGGTAAAGTATGTGCGCGTGAATAAAGAGTTAAAGATATTTCTGTCATTTCATATCTTCTTCTTCAATTTTAACTGTATCTTTAATTTACTAATTATTTTCTCAGTTGGAAAAATTATAATTGCTAAGATTAACGTAACACTTAAACGGCTTTTAAGATATTCATAAGACATCGCTGATGTCTTATGAATATATATATATATATATATATATATATATATATATATATATATATATATATATATATATATATATATAGAGAGAGAGAGAGAGAGAGAGAGAGAGAGAGAGAGAGAGAGAGAGAGGAAGAGAGAGAGAGAGAGAGATAGGAATAAATATATTCATGTTCATATATTCATATACATATACACTCAGACACAATTGAGAGATTGAACCAGCTAATTTGAATCTGTTAGAACACTAGTTCTGGCAACTTAACAGCAAAGTTATGATTAGTTTCCATGCATACGTGGAGCGAGCCAGAATAACAGAGTTCGAAGTTGCTGTCCGCAGTGAATTAGCAAATTAAATTCCTCAAGTAACGCTGAGCATTTCATAATATTTGTCGTAGGTTTCTGTTCGCCTTTGTCATGTCGTGAGATATTAAAGAGTATGTTTATATAATACTTATATAGGAAACAGGAGAACAATGACCCAATAGTAGCTAGTAACAACAAATTGATGATATTAAGTAAATGCTACTGTAAGATCAGCTTCAACGATGATGTATAAAAAATCCTGATATTTGTAATTTTCGCTAAGATATATTAAATAGTGGAAGGGCGATAATTCTAGCTGCCAGATTCACAAAGAGAGTTACATACTTTAATATTATTTTCTTGGCGACTGCATTCCTAATATAAGCATTTGAATTTATTCAATAGTATTACAACAACTTTGTTTACTTTGATGATAGGTTCCTTCATGTAAGTTTAAATGGTATTTGGAATGCGAAGTCAGGAGCGAAAAATA
>NC_051394.1:44323276-44335776 GCF_015228065.2 Penaeus monodon
AGGAGAGATAACGAGAATAAGAGAAAAAAGAAAGAAAATGAAAGAGAGAGAGGTTGGGTAGTATCCCCGTATTTCTCTCCCTCTTCTGGCATTCAAAACCCTGAATTATGAAGATGAATTAGGCAACTGAATTGTCTTTTTTCAGCAACTTAGTGGACTATTCTGTCACCATCTCCAAGCAGGAAATTTTAAAAACGTTGATGATAATTGTGCCTCTCGAGAGAATAATGGCTGAAAATGATAATGTAATTTTGTACGATGACTTGCGAATAAAAGTTAAGATGTACTGTACATGTATGAAGAACTGTGGAGGGGTTAGGGATCTTTTACTTGTACATTAACTAGTTTTGTGCTTCCTTGTTACTTTTTTTATCTACTTTTTCTTCGTGTCTCTTTCTACCAATGGATATACAGGGCAGTATCTTTTAATCAATTAATCAGTCTCTATTTCATTCTCTTTAAATATATCTATCTGTGGTGTGTGTGTGTGTGTGTGTGTGTGTGTGTGTGTGTGTGTGTGTGTGTGTGTGTGTGTGTGTGTGTGTGTGTGTGTGTGTGTGTGTGTGTTTGCGAGCGTATGCCTGTATGCATCTAATACAAATACTCGATATCCAACACACAGTAATGGTTTATGTTCTTGGACCTGATATAAGGACTTTAATTTTCAGCTAGTCCATTTTATGACCAAGAACCGCTAGTCGTGCAGTTTGGCGAACACTTAAAACTACCAACTTGAGCGATAAGCCACGAGGGTAAGGGTCTTTGTCCAGCACTCTAAGCCATCCATTGGAAATCACTTGTATATGCAAGTGTGTTTCGTCTTTGTTTGGCAAACAGGATAACGTACACATTAAAGAGGCGAGGAATCAACGTTCGACTATTTTCTTATAGTAAATTGCGTAATTATGTTACTTTTCGTCACTGAATGGAGAAGAGGATATATTTCATGTGGAGGAGGTAAGGAAAAGCATTTTTTAAATTCGTAATGGCAGATGTATGGGATGAAAACTTATGAAATAATAACCAGCGGCCTGCTTTTATTATTGATGTTTTGTGTGGGATATGTGGTAAGTCAAGGATACTGTATTTGTTCCTCCAAAAGACTGAGAAAATGCAATGCTTTCATTATTTATTACGATGATCATTGTTACACAAGCACAAACCCACCCACCCACACCAACACCCACACACACACACACACACACACACACACACACACACACACACACACACACACACACACACACACACACACACACACACACACACACACACACACACACACTCTTCTCTCACTCATTCATTCACAATCCATCCAGTCCTCAACCCTCTCTTTGCAAATCTCTCCCCATTACTGCGATAAAAATGTCTTAATATCACCTCTTAGAGCTTGACTGCAGAAACTTCGGAAACCCATAAATCAGGTTTATGGTCAGTCACAGTTGCAGCGATTTGATCATGGCAAGACCTGAGGAGGCAATATAAAAGTTAAATACTGCTTACCTTAGAATTATTTTCTTCATGGGGGACTCAGCGGGGAAGAGAGAAGTGGGTCATTTCTTTCTCTTCTTTGCTTGGAAATAATTCTTGGACCTTGGTTATGGTCAGTTTCATTGTTGTCATTAAGGTCCTTGTCATAATGGAAATAGCAAGGGCATTACACACACAATTTCGAAAATAATATTGTTGATGGTAGTTGCAATAATGATAATTACTTTGATAGCATTAGCGATAGTACTGGCTATAACTCTACTAATGATAATTGCTTTGATGACAGTAACGATGTGTTTGATGGCTATGTCTATGATAATAATATTCGAAGTGATAATAATGGTAGTGCTAGTAATTATGATGATAAATGCAAAGACAGTAATCATAATAATATGATCTAAATGATCAAAGTGATTTTCTTTTTCAATATTACCCTCGTTACCTCTGTCAGAGTGTATATTTCTGCAAGCGAAAATGAGTTATCAGCAAAATTACGCTGTAACGTATCTACAAATTATGAGGATTTTTTTTTTTGAGTGGGTAGCCCAAGAGCCAGTGATTAATGGTTTAGATATTAGCGGTGATCCAGATCCAGGCTTAACCAAAATATTCAGTAAAACACACACATACACACACACACACGCACACGCACACGTACACGCACACACACACACACACACACACAGACACACACACACACACACACACACACACACACACACACACACACACACACACACATACACGCACACGCACACGCACACACACACACACACCACACACACACACACACACACACACACATACACACAACACACACACACACCAACATATGCAATATATATATATATATATTATATATATAATATATATATATATATATATATTATATATATATATTGCATATGAGTTTATCACCTTTACGCATTTGTTGGCATAACAATTAGTTTGTCAGTAGCCTTATTCCGAAAATTACAGATGGATTATCATGAAACCGTATAGGTGGATTGCCTCTAGACCAATCTAAATGATTCAGGATAATTTACTACCGCAAGATATGAACTTTTGGGGGCACCGGGGAAGGTTAATTGTTCATAATAAATGTGGTAATTACAGTTGGTATTAACGTTGCTATTATTACTCATCTTCATTAATATATTATTATTATTATTGATTAGTTATATTATTTCTTATGACAATCAACCATACCATTATATTACATTTTAACATCATCACCATCTTCATCCTCAACATCTTCATGTTCTTCCTCTCTCTTCTCTTTGTCTTTCTACCTTTATTCTTCGTCTACTTATGTAATGACTCTCCACCGCAAGCTTGTATTTTGCCGCAATCAGTAACAATGTATTCCAGTAAGAGATTGTTTTGTGATTGATTCATATCTCAATTTCTGTGAAAAAAAAAAAAAATCTTGTCAGTTTCACCTTCGAACTTTTTTATTTTTATTTTTTCTTAACTCCAATGATAGAACTGACAATAGCACTGATAATGATAAATCATGCCGACAATAACCCTAGAATATTCATCAACAGGGCATCAACAATAACAACATTCACAAACAAATACGAAGAAATTTCTAACTAGCAAATATATACCTAATGGAACAACAACAATATCCATAGCCTATAAGAAATTAATTTTCATCTAATAAGTATTGAATATGCCAATACCATCAGTGGAATTATATATATCCATGACCTACATTGAACATAACGTAAACAAATAACGTAAAATGAGGCATTAGCCCACATTAAGTGTTTATCATGACAATAATAACCACTAAAAATTTCCCAAGTAACAAGTACTTCCAACATGCCAATAACACCAATAAAATTATCCCTAAGCTTAATACAGAGCCTTCTACCCAACAAGTATATCCCGGGCGCTTCCGTAGTTAAGCAAACACAATTATTCCTAAGTAATGAAGCGTCGGAAGCCCTTTTGCCAGGGTGGAATTTTTTATTTTAAGGTCCCTTATCACTAACGCCAGGCAGAACAGGATGAGGATGAGGAAGAGGAGGAGGCGGATAAGGAGCAGGAGGAGGAGAAGGAGAAGGAGGAGAAGGAGAAGGAAGAAGGAAAATGAGAAGTAGAAGAAGAAGGAGAAGAAGGAGAAGGAGAAGGAGGAGGAGAAGGAAAAGGAGAAGGAAGAGATGGAGGAGGGGGAGGAGGAGAAGGAGACGGAGGAGGAGGAGGAGGGACAACAACAACAACAACAAGGGAATAGGAAGCCGAGGAGGTTCCGTTGAAGAATAGAGATAGGTGAGGCTATAAAAAGACATGGAGAGGAGGAAGGTCCGTAGAGTTATAGGGATAAGTAGACCCGTAGAGGGATGGTGAGAGGAGGTAGGCTGTAGAAGGATAGGGAAGGAAGGGCCCAAAAGATCTTTGCTTACACACACACACACACACACAAAGGAAAAAAAAAGAAGAAAAAAAAGAGGGAAGGAGAAAATGGGTGCTTATATGGCCGACAAGAATATTGATTGGTCAAACACGATTATGAAGCTGTCTTTATGAAAATTGGGTTTGATCACTTGGAGGAGCTTATCCTAATGCATTAGAATGACCTTTAAAAGAGCCTTGGAGACTTTCTGTTGAGAATGAATGGAATATTTTGACGGCATATTAGTTACAGGTTTGTCTATCTGCTAGTCAAATAATCGTTTTATTGGGGGTAGATTTAACTATTAGAACTAATGTCATAATAAAGGTTAAAAATCATGTGGGGTTATAGGTAGCAAAAATATGTCACTATAACGGTAAAACTGAATAGAAATAAAGAAAATAATAAGTGGTACTCCTTCTAACTACCCCAATCCAAACATCAAACAGCCATGCATTAAGAAACGTAAAATGAACGGAACAGTCTTACATATTTCTCCCGGTTCTTCCTGCCGACCGAAGCCAATATGGCTAAGAAGACACGTAATTAGTATCTCCCACATAATCCTGTAGTGGGAGGCGACTCACCAGCAAATCCCCTGGACTTCTGGCCATGAGTCGACATGTTAAAAGGAATCAGTATGGGGGTGTGGGTTACGTCGTTTTCGCCCTGTAGTGAAGAAAGAGCATGGCTGTGGTACGAGTGAAAGGAGGAGGATGTAATAAGCTGAGAGACAAGATAAGAGCTAAGTCAAAAGGATGATTGGATACTAGTAAGAATACATACCTTCTTTTGCTCTTTATTTATTATTTATTTATTTTATTTTATTATTTTTTCGATAGCTATTTGGTTACTAATATTTGCATACTTTCTTTCTGTTCTCCCGTGTCTTTGTTGTTTTTCGGTATCCTATTACTGATACATATTTTTTACTTGTATTTTTATGACTACATATTGATATAAGGTTGAAGTGCAGTAAAGTTTTTTTTTCATGATACTGTCCACTGCTGTTTCTATAATGACAAATATACATGAGCACTAAGAAAAAACAACTGTTTTCAAGTCCTTATGAAACAATCTGAATGCAAGATAAACGGACACAGTACTTAATACTTTCGTATTTTTCTACTACTTTACTACCATTGCTTATATCAATATATAACAAATACAAAGGATAAACAAGGGATTTTATGATTCAGTTGGTCACCATCTATCGGTCAGATACAGGGCTTAGCAAGGAAATCGTAAGGTGTCTCAATACAGCGCGACGTCTGAATTACATTTGGTTCAAAGTCGACATCTTGGCGGCAGTCCTCCCTTGCAAACTACTCATCTCGTTGATTGGATACAATGCGTGTAACAATCGGCGAGAAACGTACGCCTGTTCATCGTGTCGTGAAAGGCATACGTGTAAGGTAGACTCAACGAAGGTATTTTATTAGTGGGATTTTATTTTGTCCTAATGTTTGTTGTTTATATTACACGTGGAAGCAGACGCAGACATTGATTCAATCACAGCTACAGCCAGCCAGTCTGCCAGCCAGCCAGCCAGCCAGCCTGCCAGTCAGCCAGTCAGTCATTCAGCCAGCCATCCATCCATCCAGTCATTCATTCATTCATTCAGCCAGCCAGCCACATGGAAGCAGACACAGACACAGATACAATCACAGCCACAGCCAGCCAGCCAGCTAGCCAGCCAACCCGCCAGTCATTCAGCCAGCCATCCATTCATTAATTCATTCATTCATTCATTCATTCATTCAGCCAGCCAGCCAGCCAGCCAGCCAGCCAGCCAGCCAGCCAGCAGCCAGCCAGCAGCCAGCCAGCCAGCCAGTCAGTCAGTCAGTCAGTCAGTCAGCCAGCCAGCCAGCCAGCCAGCCAGCCAGCCAGCCAGCCAGCCAGCCAGTCAGCCAGCCAGTCAGCAAGCCAGTCAGCCACACACACACACACACACACACACACACACACACACACACACACACACACACACACACACACACACACACACACACACACACACACGCACACACACACATAAATATACATATAAGCGTTTTCACAGACAGTTATAAGCTTCTGCATATACATTCAAAAATAAACATCCCGATTAAACATTTCTCATCACGGCTCTGAAATACTGTTTCCTCCCTGCCTTTTCCTCCACGATTCCGAATCACCAACACTGGCTCGGAAAAAAAAAACACACACGGCCATTTGACGAACGGAGACGAATTTCGTAATCCGAGATGAAACGGAACCTAATTACCTGCAATGCTTGCGAGGGAATGTTCTCTCTCTCTCTCTCTCATTCATTCATTCTCTCTCTCTCTCACATTCATTCTCTATCCATCTCAGTCTCTGTCTGCCTCTCTCTCTCTCTCTCTCTCTCTCTCATTCATTCTCTCTCCTCTCAGTCTCTCTCTCTCTCTCTCTCTCTCTCTCTCTCTCTCTCTCTCATTCATTCTCTCTCTCTATCTTTTCATCACCCTCTCTCTATTGCATATCTCTCTCTCTCTCTCTCTTTCTCTTTGTCTTTCATTCTCTCTCTCATTCATTCATTCTCTCTCTCATTCTCTCACCTTCCCATTCTCTCTCGTTCCTATTCTCTCTCTCTCACTCATTCATCCATCCATTCTCTCTCATTCATTCATTCTCTCTCTCTCTATAACGGGTATAGCACCCAATTACATTGGCTTGCAGGGGTATTGATACTGGTATTCGGCTTGACTCTTTTTCTGAGAGTGAACCACGCAAGTATAATAACAGACATGTTTAGTTATAGGGTTATAGGGCCGCGCGGGAGGTCACGGGTCAGCTGCCGGAGGGAAGGGGCGGAGCTGACCTTAGCGCGGTGGTTAGCCTATGCACGAACTCCGGTCAAACGAGGAGATAGAAAATTGTGGACTCCGCCCTTCCGCTGAGCGGGTGGTTCTTATTTGAGGACATTGGATCCACGTGGAAAACAGGCCACGTGGTCCACTGGTAACAGAAATAGAATTATCCACATCCCTGTATACAGAAATAGAATTATCCACTTTATATTGCTCGGCCACCTACTCGCGGCCTCGCCCTCGAGCGACTTCAAGGGTGACCTAAACCTTGGACGGTCGTCCGTTATCGTGCGTGTCCTGGTTTCAACTTTCGTGGCTGCTCGTCCATGTTAGTCCTCATCCTCCTGGTCCTTGGGGTAAATCTGATCGTCCCTCGATATCAAACGTCCTCGAAGTCTCGCACAGGCCATCCTTGAACTCAGATTAGTCTAGACCTCCTCGTAGTCCTGCGCCCAGGCCAAATCGCGTTGGCGTCTCGTCAACACGTCTCACAGATCTCGTCCAGGTCCTTCTCGCGTCCACACGTCTCGTAATCTTCATCGGATCTAGGGCGGCATCTCAGGGCCGGCTGATACCTGCGTACGAGCTCCTGGAGTTGACGGATCGCAGGGCGTCCGCAGGCGTCGCCTATGCACAGCTTCGGCGGCGACTGGTACCTGCGGCAAAGGTTCTGGTTCGCGGATCTTTTTAAAAAAAACGGGGGGAGTCCGGAGGCACGCCTGTCCACACGCTGGCGGCTTAATCCATTCTGACGAAAATCCTGGTCCGTGGGCCTATGGCGATTTCGATGAGTCCCTTCTCACAGGCATCTAAAGGGTCCTCCCTCGGTGCCGATATCGTCCGGAACTGGCAATATAAAGTCGGGGGCAGATCATACACGTAAGGGCCAGATTAAGAAGAAAAAGAAAGGCAACAGAGAAGATGGGTGGTAATTACCACTAGCCGGTATCATAAACAATTTACGGTTTTTAATGTGGTTTTTTTAAACTTATTTTCGTCTTTTTTTTTCAATTTTGTGTTTATTTCACAAAGGTAAGAAGAAAGAGAAGAGGGAGAGTCAGTAGCGTGTCGCATAGGACCCTATTTGAAACTAACAACATCTTTGATAGATATGCGAATAGATAAGGGAAACGCACGGCGATCCGCGGAAGTCTATTTGAAACCATGGTAGTCACACAGATAGAAACTAGATGAACTTGTACACAGACAGCGACAGGACAAAATTGGCGGTAAAGAGATAAATCTTTACGCGGCACATAAGACAATGAAAAGGGTCAGGTCTTTATCCTGGTGTGTGAGTGAGCTGAATGTGTGTGTGTATGAGTGTGGAGTGACAGCTGTCGTTAATGAGAGGAAGCGAGAGTGACTCTCACACAGAGAAGAATTTCAACAAACACGAATATTAGCGTTCACTATAATAAAACGAAGTAATAAGCAATGCTGGCTATTTAGATTATTTCAAATACCACATTGAATTCAAAATAATGATATGCGACAGAATGTACGCATGATGAATGGTGACATGAAAAAATTCGCCAATTTTTTTCAAGCAAAATCTTCTCGGGTGTCAGAAATCTGAAATGCCGAAGGTACATGTCTATCTTTGGCACGCCAGACCTTCAATAAAACTCAATGAACGGGGGATCCTATACCCAATGCCGTATATGACTGAAGCGGACTCGAGACAGGAATATAATATCCTGCTCTCTTCTGAGTATCTGTAATGGGCGCTCGCAAAATTCCGAAGATATATAAATTTCACGAATCACACAAACGCTTGGGGGAGTAACCAAATACAGCAAAGCGACTGGAGGAAGTGAGAAAAGGTCGTGATTAATACGCGAATTAATGATTCTAGCTTAAACCCTAGTCCTACATTAATTAACGGACATAACGCGGGTCACACTGACTCAAAAGGCTGACTGACGAAATAACTCGGTTTATCTGAACCTACTTTCGAACCGACGGAGCGCGATCTTTTAGGGTTTACGCAACCCCGGGCAAGATCGAGACATCCTGTGACTATGATAAGGGGGAAGATCCTACGCTATATCCAAATAATACAATTTTGTTACCTGCTTCGCTCTAGCGCCGTAGAAAGTGTCACCAAAAAGCAATGAAACAATTGATTATGTTTGTTCCAAATTAGAGGGAACAAGCGGTCATCTGACCTACCCACGCCGCACACCGAACCGGGAAAAGAGAAAGTGAGGTCAGGTCAGGTGGGGGCGAGGTTAGGAACGAGATTAAAATGAAAGGTATTCGTGTAAGATAAAATCACGAAACGCGTTAAATTCGTGCAGATGAAACAATATACAATCTCTAAAAACGAGGAGAAAAAATTAATTACTTAAACTAACGAACGATATTCATGTTTATTGATCACATACTCGATCGCACGGAAATGCGGACCTGAGGTGGAAGAATAGTGGAGAACGTGACATTGCTGTCATTAGCACTTTAAACCCACACAAAAAACAACGGCTTAATCACATGTTAGGGAGAAGGAAGGAAAAGGAAATAAGCAAGGGGCCCAACCGTGTACTTACGTGTTTTTTTCTGAGCCATGTTCTTGAAGCGGTCGAGCGGATTTCGTCGGGGGGGTGTGTCCTGTGTTGCATGCAAAAGGATGCAACGGCCCTCGCTTGCCACCACTTTGTAAAAGCTATGCGTACTCTAGTACAGTGGCTGACAGGGACGCAAAACACCATGTAAGGGGGTGAACACACGCTACGACGACGCTACGACTGCTAAAAAGGAGTCAAAAGCGCGCGTGGAAGGCCACGGTCAGCTGCCGGAATGAGGGCGGGCTGACCTACCGCGATGGTCGCTTGACACGAACTCCCGGTCAAACGAGGGTCAGATATAAAATGTGGACCTCCCCCTCGCGAGCGGGTGGTGTTCTTTATTTGGGAACATTTGGATCCACGTGGAAAACAGCCTCGTGGTCCTCTGTAACAGAAATAGAATTATCCACATCCTGTAACAGAAATAGAATTATCCACATCTTATACTCTCTCTCATTCATTCATTCTCTCTCACATTCATTCTCTCTCCATCTCTGTCTGTCTCTCTCTCTCTATCTCTCTATCATTCATGCATTCACTCTCTCTCATTCATTCATTCATTCAGAGAGAGAGAGAGAGAGAGAGAAGAGAGAGAGAGAGAGAGAGAGAGAGAGAGAGAGAGAGAGAGAGAGAGAGAGAGAGAGAGAGAGAGAATAATAACGACGGTTTGCAAGAGTGGCAGATAAAAAAAAATGTTTACATTCCTTACACTCTCTTTAAAATTAATTTGCATCTGCTTAAAACATGGTCTACGGATAAATCTGATATCGAATGAAAATACAATGTGCTTATATCTGCTGTTCTCCTCGGATCCCATGAAGAAAAAATAATAAAAAAATCTCATTGGATTCACTACGACCTAGGAATCCTTGAAGTTTTCAGTAGTTTAGGTTATAAACAATTTAAATACTGATTTAGCTTTGCTAAAGTTTTCCGAATAATAAGAAAAATGTATCGGAGTTGTTACAGGTACTTGATTTTACAAGTTTGAAAAAATCAACAATTTGAATTATATGAGCTATAATAAAAGTAATTTATTTGTATAGTCCTGTTCCCTTATGTCCGTTTGGACGAGCCGTCAATTAGCGGTTTATCTTTTTTCTTGGATTTAAATTTCTGGATTAAGTGCAACACTAGCATCCATATGTAAGATATGGTTTTATATATATATATATATATATATATATATATATATATATATATATATATATATATATATATATATATATATATATATATATATTAGTTCATCACCTTTTGGGTTATATTGATTATTTTCATCCTTTTCCTCTTAAATATAAAACACACACACACTGCCTCGTGTTAAGATTTTCATGCACTCTGCCAACAATGCATGGCAGGTGAGGACCAAGAATGTACACACCAAACACCATGTTATTACAAACTTCCTCCTCCTTTGAGCTAGCAAGCACACTGTTAGGGGAAAGCCCTGTGTTTTATTATTAATGAAAAAAACGAGTTTTGTTTTGGAGGCGACACGCAACTTGTTCTCTCACAGCTGATGATGTTCATACAAAACTTGCCGTTACTGCAAACTAGTCATGTTTTTCGCTGGGTCATATAAGTCTGCAGACTTTGATGATGACGTTAATAATGAGGACAATTTTTATACCATTTGTATGATGATATTAATCGGTTTGATATGATGTTATGATAATCAGTATGACAGTGTGGTAGAAATGATGGTTTGGATATGATATTATAATGATAATCAGCAAGAAAAAAATCAACGCAATCACGGAAATAATAATAATAATAATAATAATAATAATAATAATAATAATAATAATAATAATAATAATAATAATAATAATAATAATAATAATAATAATGATAATAATAATAATAATGATAATAATAATAATATTAAAAAAATGTAAACCTATAAAGTGGAAATACACCTCCCATTTAAACTGTATCACTGAATCATTGCATTTAAAATCCGATTATACACTTAAATGCTTTCTCTCCTCTCATCAAAGGGTACAAGTGTCTATGAATCAACGGCCCGTATATAATTATAATACACACGATGTTAATTAATCTCTTTACTTAAGCAGCCTTAGCTATACGTGTCAGCTGAGTGTAACAGAGTACTTGTCCCTGAAATAATCCCTTTACAGCTTTCAGAATTACGTGGTTGAAATTGAGTTTGCGTGTAAGAGTGAAATATAAAGACAGATATTATTTTTAATTAGGTAATTTTATATTGTTTGTGTATGTGTGGGAGGGAAAGGGTAACAGCGGATAAGGAAAGAGAGAGAGAGGATAAGGGGTGAAAGTGGAATAGACAATCAAGAATATTTTTGAGTAAATAAGTTAACGATAGATAAATAGAGTGTAGAGGATTGCATTTTGAAATGAGAAGAATCAACAAAATCGATCATTTCAGTGAATAATTCTAGTCTCTTTTAACTTTAAAATCTAAAAGGATTATTATGTAAGAAGAGAGAGATAAAAAAAAAACCCGAATATAACGTCCCCATTAATCCTATGCCAATTATATTATTATACTTCTATTATATTATTATAATTACTATTATTATTATTATTATTATTTACTGCTACTACTACTACTATTCTACTACTGTTGCTGTTATTATTATGATTATTGTTATTATTATCATTATTATTATTATGATTTTAATTATTATTGTTATTGTTACTGTTATTAATACTATTTTTGTTGTTATTCTCATTATTACTATTATTGTTACTGTTATCATTATTATCATCATCATCATCATCATCATCATCATCATCATCATCATCATCATCATCATCATCATCATCATCATCATCATCATCATCATCATCATCATCATCATCATCATCATCATTGTTGTTGATGTTGTTGTTCTTATCATGATTATCATTATCACTATCATCATCATTATTATCATTACTTTTATTATTAGCAGTAGCAAATGTCTTCCTTTATCAACATGCACTGTTAGGATTCAGATAAGCTCTATTGACGTTGCAAGTATGACGTCCCTTCCTTTTGCACTGGTTTCTGTTCCAATTTTCATTCTTTTAGCACTCATGGATGAGTCCAATTAAGTTTCTTACAGATTACGGTAATAAGTAAAAAAAAAAAAAAAGGCTGTACATCTTTTTAGATCAGGCAATTTTAGTGATCAGATTATTACGTAGAATCTTTAACGGTACATTTAAAAATGCTAA
>NC_051394.1:44358276-44363276 GCF_015228065.2 Penaeus monodon
ATAATGATAATACCAATAATGATAATGATTATGATGATAAGTATGATAATAATCACAAGAGTAGTAACACGTAGTAAACAATAATAACAATAGAATAAATGCGATAAAGAAGCTCCTCCCCCCCCCAAAAAAAAAAAAAAAAAAAAAAAAAAAATTGCACATAATTAAATTCTTGACAGCACTTTCATTCTCAACCTCAAGTACTGCAATATTCTTGATTGTTAAATATTCGTCATGTAATGTTACTCGAGAGTATATGGCCAATATTTCACTTCTTTTACTTACTCCTTGCTCGTTATCTTGAAGCGAGATGAGAGGGCAGGAGAAAGGAAGGTAGGTGGAGAGAGAGAGTGAGAGAGAGTGAGAGTGACAGTGAGAGAGAGTGAGAGTGAGAGTGAGAGAGAGAGAGTGTGAGAGAGAGAGTGAGATAGAGAAAGAGAGAGAGTGAGAGGGAGAGGGAGAAGGAGAGGGAAAGGGAGAGGGAGAGGGAGATGGAGATGGAGATGGAGATGAAAATGGAGATGGAGAAAGAGATAGAGATAGAGATAGAGATAGAGATAGAGATAGAGACAGATAGATATAGATATAGATATAGATAGATAAAGAAAGTGATGAACGGTGAGATATAAAGAGATGGATAGAAACAATTATGCATATATATATATATATATATATATATATATATATATATATATATATATATATATATATATATATATGTGTGTGTGTGTGTGTGTGTGTGTGTGTGTGTGTGTGTGTGTGTATATGTATATATATATACACACATATAATAATAAGATAGAGAGAGAGAGAGAGAGAGAGAGAGATGAGAGAGATGAGAGAGATGAGAGAGAGAAAAAGAAATAGATTGCTTGACCCTTTCCTTCACGCTCTTTTGTTTCTAATGGAATCCTAAGTACTCCTGATGACCTCGTCTCGGCGGCCTAATGGATGAGGAGGTCAGAAAGGACAAGCTATGGGAATTTTTTTGAATAATCAGGTTTTATGTGGTAATGTTTTGCAGAGCTTTTCATATGTCTTCGGCTCACACGTCTTATGAATATCTTGGGCTATATTTAGTACTTGTTATATACACACTTGTGCAATAATTAATAATTCTATTGATAATGAATATAACATGTGTTGTTTGTTGATATTTAATATAATAATAATAATGATAATGATAATAATGATAATGATTATAATGATAATAATAACAATTATGATAATAATGATATTGATGATAATGATAATGATGATAATACTAATAATAAAGAAAATAATTGTAATAACAATAATAATAATAATGATGATGATGATAATAATAATAATAATAATAATAATAATAATAATAATAATAATAATAATTATTATTATTATTATTATCATTATTATTATAACAATAATAACAGTAACAATAAAACTAATGATAACCAACTAAAGACGACGAAGAAGAAGAAACAGAAAAAGAAAAGAAAATAAGAGGAAGAAAAGGAAGAAGAAACAAAAAAAACTGAAGATAAACAGAACGATCCAATTATTCTACAGCAACAAACGACGCTTCACACACACACACACACAAGACCCTCCCACTTATCTTGAAGTGCGCTCTCCCCATATGACCAGTCCAGCCAGGTCATCCCCAGAAGGGTACGCGAGTCATCTATCACGCCTGGCACGTTATTCATATCCCGGCCTTCAGGGTATCAATCATAGTCAAGTTTTTTTTTTTTTCCTAATTTCAATTTTTCGGCGAGAAGTCTCGGTTCGCCCGCTCTCGGCGACCTCGGCACGTGGTTGGCACTCAACGGTAGAAGGAATAGAATTTATGGATTGAGGTGGGCTGGGGTTTTAGCTTATGCGGTTGGTGTACGCGTCTCTCTTTGCACACATACACACGCGCGCATGAAGGGATGGACGTACGCACACGCACGCATGTACACGCGGAAGCACACACACGCAAACGCGAGCACTCTCTCTCTCTCTCACTCTCTCACATACACACACACACACACACACACACACACACACACACACACACACGTACACACACACGAACATTCACTTACACACACGCTCACACACACTAATATATCATATACATAAACAGGTACACACGCATGTATATACTTGTGAGTGAATATAAATCTTCACTTATTTATTGACTGCCTGTTTATTTTTCCACTTTCATTTCGCCACTGTTGTGCTGATTCTTCTAACTTCTGGCACGTGAGGCAGAGACCCCGTGTGCACCGCCTGGCCAGTAAAATCCTGCCCAGGTTAAACATATGTTCTGAAGTTCTGACTTCCATTACCCAAAAGTTATACAGTAATTGATATTTGTTCCATAAAGCAACTTCAAATGTCTGCTAAATATTTCAGAAGTTTGTAGCAAGTGGTTGAAATTATTGCGTTAATTGCATCTTAAAACCTTGAGGTATATACAAATGTAAACACTAAAACACACACGCACACGCACACACACACACACACATAAATACACACACACACACACACACAAATACACACACACACACACACACGAACACACAAACACACACACAAACACACACACACACACACATGAACACACAAACACACAAACACACACACACACACACACACACACACACAATCTTTCTCACTCCCTTTCTCCCTATTTATCCCCCGTATCTTTCAATCACTATAAAACGATCTATACAGCTATACATCTACGTCTAATGATTATCTATATCTATACATCTACGTCTAATGATTATCTATATCTATACATCTGCGTCTAATGGTCATCTATACATCTGCGTCTAATGGTCATCTATACATCTGCGTCTTTATCCATGTTAAACTCACCATCTATCGCACAAGCACATAAAACACAAACCTTTTTGCACACAATAACCATTAGGAGATACGGGTCGTTGAACGCAGAGAATCAAGATGCTTCTCGTGTGCGGTCTTCGGAGAGAGCAAAACCCTCCATATTTTATAAACTTCGCTCTTTCTATTTCTTTCTTTATTCTCTCTCTTCATCTACTTTGCCTAACCTCTCTCTCTCTCTTCATATTAATTTTTTTTTTGACTGTCACTGTCTCTCTCTCTCTCTCTGTCTGTCTCACACTCGCTCTCTCTCTCTTTCCCTTTCTCTTTCTCTACCGCGCTTTCAGTCTCTTAATCTGCCTCTGTCTCTCTTTCTCATTCTCTCTCTCTCTCTCAATCTATCTCTCAGTCTTTCTCATATCGCACTTCCTCTCTTTTCTCATCTCTCTCTCTCTCTCTCACTCTCCCTCTCTCTCTCTCTCTCTCTCTCTCTCTCTCTCTCTCTCTCTCTCCCTCCCTGTGTGTGTGTGTGTGTGTGTGTGTGTCTTTCACTCTCTCTCTCTCGCTCTCTCACACTCTCTCGCTTCGTCCTCCTTCACCTCTTCATTAACATTCCACAACAACAAAGACATAAATTTTCGTGGGTAAGTGTTTACATTACAATAGCAGAAATCTGATTTTTTTAAAACCTTTTTGCTGGGTTGTTCATCATCATTCATATAAACGACAAAAAGATCTTACAAAAGAAGATCTTACCACAAAAGATATTCAATATGTGTTCCCATCAGGCAACTTTCATCTCTGTTGAAGGATTTATATATACGTCTATAACAGGGATTCCCACCCTAGGGGGTCATGGCCCCTAGGGAGCCGTGGGATACTTTTTGGAGGTCCATGGAGCAATATAAAAATTATGACTTCGAATCAAACTGCATTTTGTCTCTCCTTTGTAACCTACATATATTTATCTCTTAAATATCAATAAACTGGAATATTTTCATATAATGTCCTATAGCCATTGAATCTGAAAAGCTGACAGGCAATGAACGGGTCATGGATATTATCATATATTGGTCGGAGGCAACAGAATGGAAAAAGAAAAAAAGGTAATAAATAAAGCATAACACACACACACACACACACACACACACACACACACACACACACACACACACACACACATACACACACACACACACACACGGAAACATATGTATTACAGTCACAGCTGTTAGTCTAAGCAACAGGGGTATAGTTTAACTGGGCCATATACCAATCCTAATGTTGAAGGCACAAGCTAACCCTAGAAGGCAGCGTCGTTACCTTAAATCACACCCATAAACATATTTCTCCTGAAATTCCTCCTCGCTGTACCCTCATGAGTGGACGTGTTCTGGTCTTGCTCATGGTATAATTTACGCATTTCACGTGTAACCTTACAAAAACGGCAAAGATGGTATTTTCTTTCTCTATCTATTTATAAATCTGCTCTCTCTCTCTCGTTTCTGCCTCCCTCATGTCTTTATCTCTTTATATACTATTATATATACTATATATATATATATCTATTATATTATTTAATATATATGTATTATATATGTATGTTACTGTATGTATGTAAGGACACGGTGCCGAAATGGTTAGAGCGTCGGATCAAGACTTGTACGACGGCAAACTGTATTCGAGGTTCGAGTCACCGACCGCCGCGTGTTTCCTTGGGCAAGGAACTTCACCTCGAATTGCCTACCTAGCACTTTTGGTGGCCAAGCCACCACAAGTCAGTGCTGTCCCAAGCCCGGATAAAATAAGAGAGAATGATTACTAAAAAAAAAAAAAAAGGTAACACCGGCACTCTTCGTGGAAAGGAACTGGGGACCCTACCACGTACTCACTCCAAGAGCATCACAACGTGAAAACTGCAATTGAGTATCATGCTGTGACCACGGCGGCTCAGACATGAACCTACCGTTAAATGATGATGATGATGTATATATGTATGTATGTATGTATGTATATATATATATATATATATATATATATATATATATATATATATAAACACACACACACACACTACAAGTAGAACAACGAAGGGAAGTACAAGAAAATACACGAATATACCGTGTTGTTCTCTACTTGCAATTTGTTCGACACACACACACACACACACACACACAACACAC
>NC_051394.1:44373276-44375776 GCF_015228065.2 Penaeus monodon
CCATCGTTACTCTTAACATCACAGCTGAAGACACCACCAGCTCTCCTGGTTACAACAGCTCTCATTACTAACACAACCACTACTTTCACCCAACTACACCGTCACCACAGCCCGTAACACACACTAACTTGGTCACCACCACTACCCACGCGGTCACCACGGTCCTTCATCACCCACAACCATGACCGTCACCACCCACGCCCTCAGCACTCACAAAGCCATCACTGCCACCATAACCAACACCACCCACGCGTTCACCCCGGCCATCACCACCCACAAGGCCACAACTCTCACCACCCACTACATCACGGCTATCACCAACATACACTATTTCTCACCCTTTGCAGGTCCCAGAAGGTACATCAAGGAATATGCATACTCCACTAAGGGGTACCTCTGTTCTAGACATTCTGAAAGTTTTTAATTATCTGTGAGGGGAAGTTGGACTGTTGATAGATCTGAAAAAAAGTTTTGGGGAAAAAAAGTGGGATGGGAAAGAAGGGAGGGGGGGGGGGGCGCTAGAGGAGGCAGAGATCAGTCGAGAAAATTTATTTTTCTTTAAGAATTTAGTCTTGTAGATAATTTAATAACACACACACACGCATATACATGTATATATATATATATATATATATATATATATATATATATATATATATATATATATATGTGTGTTGTGTGTGTGTGTGTGTGTGTATGTGTATGTGTATGTGTATGTGTATGTGTATGTGTATGTGTATGTGTATGTGTATGTGTATGTGTGTGTGTGTGTGTGTGTGTGTGTGTGTGTGTGTGTGTGTGTGTGTATGCATATACACACATATGGATAAATAGAAAAAAAAGGACATAATAGGTTGATAGATAATCAGAAAAAATAGATAGATAAATAGATAAGAGAGAGAGAGAGAGAGAGAGAGAGAGAGAGAGATAGTGAGAATGATAGATAGATAGATAGAGAGAGAGAGAGAGAAAGAGAGAGAGAGAGAGAAAGAGGGAGAGAAAGAGAGAGAGAGAGAGAGAGAGAGAGAGAGAGAGAGAGAGAGAGAGAGAGAGAGAGAGAGAGAGAGAGAGAGAGAGAGAGAGAGAGAGAAACAAACGGACATTGCGGATAAATAAATAGAATAACCTAATAAATTATTAAACAAACATATAAACGCAACTATAGAGTGTTACGACCCCCTCAGACACACACGACAGAAGGGTACTAAGCGCTACCAAAGGCAAAATGGCGTTTTATTTCTCATCAGCTGTTTCTGGTCCCGCTCTACATTATGGATGACATATTACCCTTATTCCAACATCCCATATGGTCCAAAATCCCATAGTTTACAAGGGTACGTTTTCCTTAGTGACTCGATGGGGTGATGCGCGCAGGCAGAAGGGTACTATATCCATCCGGCCAGTGGGAGACGACAGAGTGTACGTATTTATGTATGTATATATCCATGTATCATATTAGACTAACACTAACACGATATAAACAATGTGCCCCAAAAAAAGAGAAAAAGAAAATCAATCAAGCAGAAGAAACACTATCCCAAAGGTATGAATTCCCTCTTGCTGATGCTTTTTTGTTATCATTTTTTAATCCTACGAGTCGACAGAAGCCTACTTAATGCCGTGTTATCGCCGGTGTGCGTGGGCGCTGCGAATGGCTTGCACATTAATGGATTTGAAAGTGCGAGGTGTAGTGTCATCGTCAGAGGATCGACGCATTTTAGATTTTTCATACTAATGACTACTATTTCTTTTAAGATTGTCTTTCTTTGTGATAGATTAATTTCAGTTTCTTTTCTTCTGGGACAATGGAACGATTAAGAAACAATTAGTGTTTTTTTTTCTCTCTCTTTCTCTCTGTAAGTGTGATACAGTGTGTTACGAAATAAAAGATATTAGGATAGTATACTACTTCTGCGTCATGTATTTGTATATCAGGCATGATTTAGCTGGTTATTTACAACTTTATCCGAGAAATCATATTTATTATATGTGTGATCGGGTGATGATTTATACACGTACTGTTATATGATGTATTACTGACTGGGTGCCATTCCTAACTTCGGGCCATGGGCAGGATACGCACCCGCTCACTTGGAGATCCTGTTCTGAGATTATGATAATGTAATGAAAAAATGGCACTGGTGAGAAGAATTCATATCTATATCTATTGACCTATCCATCTGTTTGTCCATCTATGTTGCATATACTATATACAAACAATGATGATGATCATCATCAAGGGGCTAACGCCGATGGGGGCGTATGGCCGCATCCACCCTTCGCTTCCAGCCACGAGGATACCTCGAGGCGAGTCTCCAGGCAGGCCCACGGCCCATCTCTAATTCCTCGCGACAGGTCTCGTCGAGCTGCCCAAGCCATGATCTCTTGGGTCGTCCCACAGGTCTCCTCCACCCAGGGTTGTCTCGCAGAGAGACTTGTCAGAGAGAGGTTGTCTCGCAGAGAGACAACCTGATGGGCAGGGTCGTCCACAGGGAGACGA
>NC_051394.1:44388276-44395776 GCF_015228065.2 Penaeus monodon
TCTTGATCTTGTCCTCATGCTCGTCACTTTCCTCACACTTCGAATGTTCCTGGACCTTTCTCACTTCACCCTCTCCAGTGTTTCATTTCCTTTCTCTTCCCCCGTTTGTATACACGCCCATCCATCCACACACTGAAGAGATTTCCGTTTAGAAACAAGAGCGGTGTACATAGACGACAGAGAGGGTGACTACCTTCTCGATTGTGTGACTTCCTCAGTTTTCTGTATTATGGCACCTCTTATAACTAAATCATTAAATTCAAAAATGTTAATGTTACATATAAAGATATATGTATGAATATTCTGCCTCTGATGTAGTTTCATAAGAGAGAGAAACAGAGAGAGAGAGAGAGAGAGAGAGAGAGAGAGAGAGAGAGAGAGAGAGAGAGAGAGAGAGAGAGAGAGAGAGAGAGGTAAACACACACACAAACACATACATAGAAATAGATAGATAGAGAGATAGATAGATAGACAGATAGATAGACAGATAGATAGAGAGAAAGAATGACAGACAAACAAACAGACAGAGCGAGATAGATAGATAGATAGATAGATAGACAGATAGACAGAGAGACAGATAGATAGATAGATAGTAGATAGAGAGAGTGAGAGAGAAAAAGGTGTAATTTGTACTTTAATGTATAGGCTCTCTAACAAAAAAAAAGAAAAAAAAGGGAAAGAAAAAAAACTAACAACAAAAACAGATATATAAACAATACAAATAAACGTCTTTTATTTGTGAATGACTAGACCCTTACAAACAGTGGAACGGAATATATCACCCTCATTCACTGTTCTAAGTGGTGGAGATTCTGTTGGGAAGGAACATTACACATCTTTTTTTCTGGCCTTTTCACTATCTTCGTGTATGTCTTTGTACACGTGTGTTTAACTGCTTGTGTGCTTGACTGTGTATGTGTATATGCGTGTCTGCCTGTATGAGACTAGCTGCTCTATGGTGTATGTGTGTTCAAACGTTGATATAAGTCTGTCTTCTGTTCGTATACATGTATGCGATTGTAGAATGAGTTTGTAATTAGCTTCTCTGCTTCAACATCTACTAATCAGTAACTTTTTCCTAGAGAAGAACAAACTATCTCTAGACCCAGCACCTAATTATCTAAGAGTTGGAGCTCGTTAACTTTAAGTGTATAGGCCAGCGGGGCTAAATGCATCGTCATTCAGTCCTATTGCTTTGTGAAGATGAATTATTTTTTATTTTTAAATTTGATTTCATGATATGTCTATGTACGCGAAATCTATACACACACACGTTAAAAAAATCAAAATTGCTTGGCAAGAAAAACATCCCCCCAAAAAAACAAAAATACTCAGAAGATCCTAGGTGTGTTCTCTCCTCGTTGCTCATGCGAAGGGCGTTCGTGCGATGATTAAGGCGAATTAAGCCTATCATTAGTACAGATGACGTCAGGGTTTAGGCCTATTCGCTGGCATTAGTAGGCACATAGAGAGAAAGAGGCTATACTTGACGATAACTACTGAATTACTTTTATTTCTATGAGTGGAGACACACTGATGTGTATATACATGGATAGAATAAATACGTATTGCTTATTTAGCTATATTATGCACGCACACACACACACACACACACACACACACACACACACACAACACACACAACAACGCACATATTATAATAAATATATATATATATAATAATTATATATAGATATATAATAATATAATATTTAATTTATTAAAAGCGTAAAACGATGAGAGGAGAGAGTCGAGAGATAGAGATAGAGTCTAGTATCAAAAGAGAGAGAGGAGAGAGAGAATGGTTTACATTATTCAGTTAAGATAATATTGACCTTAAATGTAATAGTAATATATTTTTTAGAACTAATTGCCAAAATTTAGCATATTTACTTACGTATGTAATATCAAATTTACATTACATTGTAATCTAAATGCATAATCGAGCGCGACTAGTTGGCGATAGATTCTGCCTTCTATATCCAAATATATCGAACTTATGCCCCCCCCAACCCCAATTAGCGGTAACTCTTGCGGCAATAGCTGGGGCAGAAAGGTACCAGGGAAATGGTGGGGTAAATTATGAATAACTCACAGAATCAGTCACTATATTGTCTAGTCCCCTGCGATCCCCCTCCCCCTTCAACGGTATAGTTACGGTGTTCATGTTCATACAGCCCTCAAAAATATACAGAAAAAGAAATATACATATATAAATACATACATATATCATATACATATATATATATATATATATATATATATATATATATATATATATATATATATATATATATATATATATATATATATAATATATATATATATATATATATATATTTATATATATACATGCACAAACATACATGCTCCTGAGCTATCTGCCATACATAAAAGCATACCTAAATAAAATTCATAGATAGACATACATACATATAATATGCATATACATACTACTGATAGATTAAATCAATAAAAACAATTCTCTCTCGAAAACAGTGAGACATAACAGAAAAAAAAACAGAAAAAAAAAATTAAAGACAGAAATTTGGATAATAAAACAGTCACTTATATGTTTTCTCATCTCTGTAGCTCCGACGTATAGCCTTTGATTCAGAGGCCAACGGGGGTGAGACCGCGATGCCAAGTGTGAAGTAGTAATTTCATTATTGAAATTTATGTAATCTTGTATTCTGTAAGTGTAAGAAGTTTCGAAATTTCCTTATCATTATTGGCTCCGAAATAACGAAGCGAAGGATGACATGGTTATCAAAGCGTTTTTTTTCTGATCACTGTCATCGTTTATTTTTACTTTTACTAATGCAATTCAAAAGAATCCTAAAACTAAAGGAAAATGGATAAGGAAATGTAGATATGAAAGCTGACGGAAAAAAAGAAAAAGAAAATGAAAGCGGAAGAAACAGTCGAGTAAAGTTGGAATCCTTTTTTTTACATCCACTGATTTGTGATTACCTTAATTTATTTAGTATTATATATATATATATATATATATATATATATATATATATATATATATATATATATATATATATTTTTTTTTTTTTTTTTTTTTTTTTTTTTTTTATATCTTATGACACACAGTTACCTGCTCGTGAGCCTTTGAAAGAGTTCTACATCATCATTTCATTACCCAACCAATTCTCTTAATATTTCTGTAGTGTTATTTACATTATTAATTGTTTCTGGCAAAAACTAAAACAGAGTAAATTCAGGTATTCTAAGCTAGAATTCCACGTCACATGACTTCATAAAAAAAAAAAAAAAAAAATGTAATGGCCTAGTGTAAACGCAGCTTACTTTGATTGGTGATCATCCTGATCTTATAACTCATATTGCTAAGAGAACAAACACGTTAAATTCTTTCTGTAAATCCAAACAGGAATTGCTGTTTTCAGCCTCAGTCAAAACATTTCAGATTATCAACCAATCGTCTTTCTCGAGATTCCTTCCACCCTATGCTCCATCTTTCCCTCTGTTTCATTTCTCTCTTCTGAAATGGATGAGTTGATTATGTACTGAACGCTACTCTCTACTAACAAAATATCAGAAGAAAGTGTGAGTAAAACCACGATTAAACATTTTATTTGTTTCAGTACTCACAGTACTCGGTACATCTTACTTTATGTTATTATTTTCGAGACGAAACCGCCACTCTCGAGTAACTGCACTTAGCACATGCAAATTTAAAAAACTAGAAAAATAAACTTGTGAATTAAATATTTGGAATTTAGTAATACAAAAGAAAATTTTACCAGTGTTCATAAGTAGGAGAGAGAGCACGCACACACGCACGCACGCACGCACGCACGCACGCACGCACGCACGCACGCACGCACGCACGCACGCACGCACGCACGCACGCACGCACGCACGCACGCACGCACGCACGCACACATACACTACTGCTGACCTAGTAGTTCACATCTCGAGAAGGGGACTTTATCTCTAACACAGGAGAACACTCATGAACCGCTAACTTCAGTAAGTGCACTTAGCACATGCCGCCGTTTGTGGAACTTACGTTAAAAAAGATTAAATTGTGAACGAAATACTCATACTTTAGCAGTATGAAAGGGGAAATTTTACCAGTGTTCATGAGGGAAATGGATAGATGGGATGGATACATATAGATAGATAGATAGACACAGAGAAGTATAGAGATTGATCGATAGATAAAGACAGAGAAAAAGAGAGAGAGGGGGAGGTGGAAGTCAGTTGCTAATAACTGACCTTTTAAATTATTTTCCTGATAATAATATAATATAATATAATTAAGTATGTGTTTTTCACTATTACATAACCGTCTCTGTGGCTCAGTGGTTTCGTCCCTGACTCGGAGGCCAACGGACGTGAAATCGATCCTCACGATGCCAAGTGTTCACACGTAGGGGGCCTACTTTCCTTATTTTATTTTGGGAATTTGTATATAAAGCATTGTATTGACTTTTTTTATGAGTTTTTTTCTGATTTCTTCCGTTGATGTTTTCATTTATTGATGTAATTCGAAGAAACTGTAAAATCGGAGGAAAATAAATAAGGAAATGTAGACATGAAAGACGAAGGAAAATCGTAAATAAGAAACGAATCAAAATAAAAATAACATAAGAAGGAAATGGAAGAGGAAACAACATTTTTCTTTTATTCCACTTGTTTCCGTATGAATAAAATAGGGACCAAAGATTATTATTTCATTGATTGATTGTTTTTTTTTTACATTCATTGATTTATTAGTATTTGCATTTAGCTCGTATATGTTATTCATCAAAATTATCTATTTGCATTGTGTATATATATATATATATATATATATATATATATATATATATATATATATATATATATATATATATATATATATATATATAATTATATTATATTATATTATATTATATTATATTATATTATATTATATTATATTATAGTATATATGACACCCCATCGCCAGCTTCCGACTCCTTAAGATGTAGTGTTATTTATATTATCAATTATGTCTAGCAATAGTTAGAAGGGGAAACAAAGACTAAACTCAGGCGATCGAAGCCAAATCTTCACGCCATTCATTCAGTAAATGAAGCGATGGTACTATTGGCCTCGGATAAACTCCACTGATATTTACTCTGACTGAGGAATCATACTAATTTTATAATTCCTTTTGCCAGCGGAGCAAAATATACAGAACAAAACAAGAATTGCTCATTATGGTTTTCACCTTCAGAGTGAAAATACATTTCCGACCATCAACAAATATACTGTCTCGAGATTCCCTCCATCTTCACCTCCGTTTCATTTTCTCTCTTCTGAAATTAATTTGGCGTTTATTTCTGACAGAAATTGACGAATTTAAGTTCTTAAAGCTTCTCTCCTCCGGCCCACCCTTCTACCCCAACAAAATTTCAGAAAGTGGGAGGGGAGTAAAATAATTATTACATATTTGAAGATTTGTTTCAAAATTCACAGTACTCAATACGTCATGGTATGTGCGAGTATTTTCTAGACGAAGATAATCTCGCAACTATTAATACTTTGGTATCGTTATGCCCACCTCTAAACAATACACGTGCATAGTACACAAATAATACGATCTATATATGTCAGTGTATGATCTAAAAAGCAGGAACACGGCAGTCATAAGTTAGCTGATTAACAGTTATATATATTCTCTGTATAAAAAAGAAAAAAAATCCGGTTCATAGACATTATCAGAATACATACCGTCGGTTGTAAAAAAAAAAAAAAAAAAAAAAAAAAAAATTGTGAATGAAATTTGCAATATACCATCAAGAAAGGAAATTTAACCGTTATGAAATATGGAGAGGGAGATAGGGGAATAGAGAGAGAGAGAGAGAGAGAGAGAGAGAGAGAGAGAGAGAGAGAGAGAGAGAGAGAGAGAGAGAAGAGAGAGAGAGAAAAGAGAGAGAGAGAGAGGAGATAGAGGAAACTTTTTGATACTAGTTTCCGGTTGAATAAAGTAAGAATTCAGCAGAAATATTTATTTTGATTGATAGTCTAATTATCTGTTAAACCGTACTAATTGTACAATTAATTTTGTTAACAGAGCAAAATATGCCAAATTCTTTCTGTAAAATATTATAGGAATTGCCCATTATGATTTTCAGAGTGAAACTATTTCAGATCATCAACTATTACTCTCTCGAGTTTCCCTCCACTTACACCCCCCCCCCCCGATCTGAAATTAATATGGCATTCATGTTCAGACAGCAATTGACGACTTTATGTTCTGAAGGCTTCTCTCCTCCGGCCTTCCCTTCTACCCTAACAAAATATCAGAGGAATGTGGGAGTAAAATAGTGATAAATCATTCAGTAAATTGTTTCAAAAGTACTCGCAGTACTCGGTGGTAATATTTTCGAGACAAAACGCTACAATCGAGTAATGAAAATTGTGAATGAAAAAAAAGGAAATTTCTTAGTCTGAAGGAAATTTTTACCGGTGTTCGTGAGAGATAGAGAAATGGGTAGATGGATAAGGATAGTGAGAGAGGGGAGAGGAGAGAAGAGAGAAGAGAGGATGGAGGATAGAGGAGAGAGGAGAGAGGAGAGAGGAGTGAGGAGAGAGTGGAGAGGAAAAAGAAGAGAGGAGAGAGAGAGGGGAGAGAGAGAGGGGAGAGAGAGAGGGGAGAGAGAGAGGGGAGAGAGAGAGAGAGAGAGAGAGAGAGAGAGAGAGAGAGAGAGAGAGAGAGAGAGAGAGAGAGAGAGAGAGAGAGAGAGAGAGAGAGAGAGAGAGAGAGAGAGAGAAGAGAGAGGAGAGAGAGAGAGAGAGAGCAGAGAGAGAGAGGAGAGAGAGAGGAGGAGAGAGGAGAGAGAGAAGAGAAGAGAGAGAGAGAGAGAGAGAGAGGAGGAGAGAGAGAGGGGAGAAGAGAGAGAGAGAGAGAGAGAGAGAGAGAGAGAAAGGAATGTGAGAGAGGGGGGGTGGGAGTACTCGCTGACCTTTTTTATTATTTCACTGATAGCATGAAGACACATAAAGAAAAAAAAATCATACTCAAAAACACCTTCAGATAGAAAGTTGGATAATAAAACGTTCAAATATATGTGTTTTTGACCTTTAAGTAACCTTCTCTGTAGGTCAGTGGTACCGTCCCTGACTCGGAGGCCAACGGACGTGAGATCGATCCTCACGATGCCAAGTGTGAAGTGTTCACACGTAGGCTCCGTTGGTAACAGTTTTCTCATCTTATTTTCAAAATGTACATACCATTTATTATTACTTTTTATTCTATATAATGAAAAAAAAAAGAATTCCATAAGCGTTAGACTTTTTTTTTTCTTATAATTGTCGGCTCGGAAGTGATTATGATTTTTTTTTTCTGATTTTATTTATTTATTTTTTATTTATTTATTATTACATTTTATTGGTAAACTACAAATGAATTGTAAACTTTGGAGGAATATTAGTAAGGATATGTAGACATGAAAGCCGAAAAAAAAGAAAACATGAAAAAACAACAACAAAAAACAT